>NC_061117.1:182255553-182278804 GCF_002878395.1 Capsicum annuum | reverse complement strand
CCGCTTTCTGCTTAACTTTTTATCCATTGGCACCATGATCGAGTGCTATTTTTCAGATTTTTAAATTTAGGCGCTAATTTTGTGGAATTATTTTAGTTTTAGATGTTATTTTTGTCCTTTCCCCTTCATGAATTAAGGGTTATAGAGAAGGTTCCCATTTTTAAGCATTAAAGTAACCTCTTGTGAATCAATGTTAATTTTTATAGGGCACAATTGATGTTCCAAAATCAACTTTAGGCCCCTAGAGAGAGAGGGCCATAAACTCCATTAAATTATTTGTAGCATGAAGGAAATTCTGTGAAAACCCCAACACGCAGTCCCCATTAGAGTTTCTGATAACTCCCCCAATACCTCCCTTACAGGGATTTCCTAAGCAAGACCCATTGGTATAGATTTTGTAAGAATTTCTAGGAGGAGGGGTCCAGGTGACCGTGATAGAAGTGCGAACCTGAGGATCAGGGGTGTGATTGAGGTGGGAGAATTTCGCTGCTTCAGTATAAGCTTGATTAAAGGAAGGGTATGGATTTTTATTTTCAAAGAGGTTATTGTTTCTAGTTCTCCAAATGGTCCAAAAACAGAAGGAAAAGAGTGTAGACCAACTGATAGTATTATCATATTTGGAGCTATGAAGGAGTTTCCAAGTATTTCCCCATATGGAATGCTTGAAAAAGTAGATAGGAATGGTGGTGTACCTTTTGTAACCATGAATAAGATTTACCCAAAGAGAAGAAGCATGGCAATATTCAAAGAAGAGATGATTGATGTACTCAAAAGAGTGGTCACATTTATGGAAAAAGGGAGAAGTGTTGATACCTCTATGAGCAAGAGTGGCTTTAGTAGGGAGGCTATTGTGGTGAATGAGCCAGAGGAAAAATTTGAGTTTGTTGGGAACCTTGACCCTTCAAATCCAACCCAAGGGAAGATTGACCCAGGTTGAACTAGTTCTCGTATCCAAGATGTGCTGGTAGGCAGATGTACAGGTGAAAATCCCATTTCTTGTGAGAAGCCAACAAGCAGTGTCCGATTGAATGGCTTGATCCAGCATAAATATGTTCTCAATTCTAGCTCTAACAATCCTGGGAATGCAGAATGGTAAGATGTCAAAATTTAAGGTTCCATTCTGCCAGTAGGAGCTAGATCCAGAGAGGGACAGAGATTAGAAAGAGAACCTTGATGATGGTGGAGACAGGAGGGAGGGAGGTGGGAATCCATCAATCTTCCTAAATATTCACCTTCTTACTATTATGAATAGACTATTGGATAGCATCTTGACAAAGGTACTGTAACGCCCCGAGAGTACACCCCAGGCGTTACGTGGTGCTTATATTCCCAAGGGACTACAAGCTAACCCATGAGCTGGTACCTATTGTGAGCACTGAATAGCACAATCATAAATGTAGAAGAATAACTAATATGCCATAAGGTTTTAATAACTGAAACAAATACTGAATTATGAATCTGAAGAAATAACTATCCTAGTTTAAATAAATACTAAAATCTGAGATAAATTGAATAACTAAATTTCATGTCAACTGAAGTCTGAAACTGAATAACTGACTTTAATGTCTAAAAGCCTCTAAACTGAATGATTGGGAGTTGATGGTACAGGCCCCAACTAACTCTAACTAACTACTAGACTGAAAACATGAAATAGAAATACTCCATTCTCAAAATATGAGGACTCACCACTGTTACTGCTGAGATTTCTGAAATGTCTAAGCATGATCCGAGAACTGAGCGTTAAAACCTATGATATAATACATCATAGAGCAAGAAAGGTATGCGATCAGTACTTTAAATATACTGGTATGCTAAATAAGGTAGGCTGACATGAATGGTTTCATGAACAGAAATAATAAATTATCTAAAAATACATATAAAGCATGGAGTACTGAATAGAGCGCATGAAATCTGTAGATACTGAAAATATGTGAAATCTGTAAATACTGTGTATGCATGAAAGTCTGTAAATACTAAAGGTACATAAAATTTGTAGATACTGGGGATGCATGACCAAGCATATAACATGAATTGAATAGAAATCTGTAACTGAAATACTGAAATAACTGATATTTGTATGCCTTGGTCAAACAACATTGAGACTGAACTACTGGTCTGATTATTGGACTGAGACTATGGGAAGTATCATCTATCCGACATGCCCCAATCTGAGATAATTGGGGTCCAACCTGTAACCCTGGCTAGAAGGATGTTAATACAATACTATGGGTACTAACACCGACTGTGTGGATCCACTATATTGATATACTGTCCAAAGGACTAAGGGTGTCAGGCCTGAACTGACGGGTGACCCCTGCGAGATAGTCAAGCCTAATCTAACGGGAGACTCCTTATATCTTACACTGTCTACGTAGTTCTAAAGTATAGGGACTGCTACTAACGACTCTGCCTATCTGATGGAGAAGCCGTCATCCCTACACTCGCTCGGTGCTAAATCCTACTCCCAACCGAAAGACACTGAAATACTAGACTGTTCTGAGTTTAATTGACTAATATTTAACTGTTCTGATAATGCTCATAGTATGTTCTGAAGACTATTCTGTAATATACTGAGACTATACTAAGTAAACAACTATGGTTTTTGGGTATTCAATACCCCCAGGACTCAAACAATAATAGTAAAATGACACCAAAGCTTGGAGGACAAAGCATGAAGGCTTTTATTAATCAAACACTCTTGTAGGCATTTTATCAAACACTTGGAGTTCATGGTTTGATCAAATCATAGGAATGTCATGGAACTTGTAGTAAAAGCATGAATTCAACATGAATAATACTAAATCATGATTTAATTCAAGGAATGATAACATTCAAACATGAAAAATTGTATAACAACAATAATTTCATTGAAACATGGTATAAAATCATAATTCATGGAGATTCATGGATGAAATCACAATTTAAAATCAAATAACTTGAAAAGATCACAATTTTGTAATTTAAATAGGATACTTGGACTCCATGGTTGAAAGGAACCCATGGATGAACATCTAACATACCTGAGTTAATGAATTTGGAAGGATTGATGGTGAGTTGTTGAGATTTAGCCTTGAATTTGAGAGCTAGGGTTTCTTGTTCTTGAAAAGGGGATCTTTAATTTGAGAGGAATTGAATAATGATGAGTATTTAGGCCAATTAGGGGTTAAATTTCGTATTTAGAACGAGTTTAGAGCTTAGAAAAAAGACCCAAATACCCCTAAAGGAATTTTAAAATGCAAGCTGGAAACTGAAGATCTCAATTTTTTGGCCTTGGCGCGACGCGCCACTATAGCATCAAGCCACTGAAAAAGGGATAATTGGGAAACTGGACAATGGCGCGACGTGGTAAGATCGTGGTCCTTCACTAGAATGCCATTTTGGCCACCTCTGTGACCCGTCATAATCTTGGAGGCTCACTGGAAATTGCCAAACGTGAACAAGGTCCTTGGCGCGACGCACCAACATTGCGGTACCACACTGGAAACTGACAATTGTTATTTAGACTGGCTCCGCGATGCGCTAAGGGTCAAAATGATGGTGTTTAATGGCTGAAGCTTAAAATCGCCATAACTTCGTACCCAGTTATCGAATTTGGGTGAATTTTATATCGTCTTAAAGCTAATTGAATTTCCTATGCAATGGCAGGCTCTAAACTGAAAATTATTAAGTATTTTAAAAATTTTATATATGAATACTTATGTATTGGGACTTAGTTTATGCTAGGAAAATATGGGGTATTAAATATCTCCCCCTTGGGATCATTCGTCCTTGAATGAGACTGGTTAAGCTGAGGAAAACTGATGGACTGAACTTACATACTAAACATGCATATCTGATGCATGGAATGCATAACTGAACTGATTTGTAAATGCACGACTGACATGAACATGATGTGCAACTGAAACTGAGCATGATAGAGAGAAATCTTAAAAAGATTAGTTCCTTAAATCGAATCTAAATTCGCGGAGAAAAGATGAGGGTATTTGGTCTGCATATTTACTTCTGCTTCCCAAGTGACTCCCTCAACGGACTGATTCTGCCAAAGAACTTTGACTAGTGGAACCTCTTTGTTCCTTAGTCTATAAACTTGATGATTAAGAATTTCGACTGAAACTTTCTCACAAAAAAGACTGTTCTGAACATCCATACTTTCTAAGGGAACAACTATAGCTGGATCACCAATACATTTATTTAATAATGAGACATGAACATTGGGTGTACTGAAGCTAGATCTAAAGGCAACTCAAGCTTGTAAGCTACCTTTTCGAAATGACTGAGAATTCTGAAGGGACCTACATATCGGGGACTGAGTTTCCCTTTCTTACCAAGTTTTTTCAGTCCCTTTATGGGAGAGATTTTTAAGTACACTAAATCACCGACCTCAAACTCGAGATCCTTTCTCCTCACATCTGTATACGATTTTTGTTGGATCTGGGATGCCTTAAGCCTTTCTTTGATCAATTGAACCTTGTTTAACGCATCAAACACCAAGTCAGGCCCTACTACTGCGGCCTCACCCACTTCAAACCAACCAATCAGAGATCTACATCTCCTCCCATAAAGAGCCTTAAATGGAGCCATCTGGATACTAGAATGATAGCTATTATTATACTAGAATGGAAGGCTGTACTGAGATGGACTTGGGTACCAAGACCCTTTTGGAATGCTTTCCAGAAGTGAGAGGTAAACTGGGTACCTTTATCTGAGATGATAGATAAGGGAACACCATGCAACCTAAGCAACTCTCTGAGATAGAGTTTGGCGTAGTCCTCGGCAGATTAAAGGGTATGGACTGGCAAAAAATTAGCTGATTTGGTCATCCTGTCTACGATAACCCAAATAGAATTATGCTGATAACGGGTACTAGGAAAACCTGTCACAAAATCTATGTTCACTTCTTCCCATTTCCATATGGGAATACTAAACTCCTGTATAGACCTACTAGGCTTCTGGTGCTTAATCTTAACTTGCTGACATTTAGAACATTTAGCTACAGACTCTGCAATATCCCTCTTTATCTTACTCCACCAATAGATCTTCCGAAAATCATGGTACATCCTAGTGGCCCCTAGATGAATAGAGTAACGAGCACCATGCACATCTACAAGAATTCTTTGCCTCGAATCTTCTACATCATGCACACACAATCTACCCTGACAACGCAAAACACCATCTCCCCCTTGGGAGAAAACCTTCACTTTCTGATCTCTGACTGATTCTTTCAACTTAACTAGACTGGGATCTCTATCCTGCTTTTCTTTCACTTCAGAAACTAGAGATGATTCGGTGCTACTCTGCACCCACACACTACTATCTGCTGAGTCGACTAAGTGGATACCTAGTCGGGCAAGCTGATGAACTTCTTGAGCTAACTTCTTCTTACCGTCCTCAACATGAGCAACACTATCCATAGACATTCTACTGAGAGCATCAACCATTTTATTGGCCTTGCCCGGATGATATAGAACACTCATGTCATAATCTTTTAACAACTCTAACCACCTTCTCTAATGCAGACTCAAATATTTCTGAGAGAACACATACTGCAGGCTCTTATGGTCGGTGAACATATCTACGTTCACCCCATACAAGTAATGCATCCAAATCATTAAGACAAACACTACAGCTTCTAGCTCCAGATCATGAGTAGGGTAATTCTTCTCATGGAGCTTAAGTTGTCTGTAGGAATAGGCTATGACCTTACCTCTCTGCATGAGGACACAACCCAAACCTACTCTGGATGCATTACAGTGCACAACAAACCCATCTAAACAATCTGGTGGAGTCAATACTGGGCTGATGTGAGTCGAGTCTTCAACTCCTGAAAACTCTTCTCATAAGAATCTGACTACTGAAACTTAACTTTCTTCTACGTTAATCTGGACATGGGGGATCCAATAGAAGAAAATCCTTCAACAAACCGATGGTAATAGCCAGCCAAACCCAAGAAACTCCTGATGTATGACGGAGAAATAGGTCTGGGTCAGTTTTTTACCGCTTTGGTCTTTTGAGGATCAACCCTAATGCCATCACCAGAAATATTATGGCCAAAAAAATTTACTAATCTTAGACAGAATTCACACTTACTAAATTTAGCGAACAACTGGTGAGCTTTAAAAGTTTTTAACACTATTCTGAGATGGTGTGCATGATCACTTTCACTACGGGAGTAAACAAGGAAGTCATCACAATGAAGACTATGACGAACATGTCCAAATACTGATTGAAAACTCGGTTCATCAAGTTAATGAAGGTTGCTGGGGTATTCGTGAGACCAAAGGACATGATTAGAAACCCAAAATTACCATACCGGGTTTAGGATGCCATTTTCAAAATGTCACATTCCCTGACTCTAAGTTGATAATAGCCTAATCTGAGTTCTATCTTTGAAAAGTAGCTGGCACCCTAAAGTTGGTCAAATAAGTCATCGATTCTAGGAAGTGGATATCTGTTCTTGTCTATGACTTTGTACAACTGACGGTAGTCTATGCACATTCTGAGAGAACAATCTTTCTTATGCACGAATAGAATAGGTGCGCCCCATGGGGAGATGCTGGGTCTGATGAATCCCTTATCATCTTTTAACTATTCTTTTAACTTCTTAAGTTCTGCTGGAGCCATTCTGTATGGCAGAATAGATATGGGTTGAGTGTGTGGGAGAAGGTCTATTCTGAAGTTGATTTCCCTTTCAGGAGAAACTCCGAGAAGATCTTCAAGGAACATATCTGGAAATTCTCTCACTACTGAAACTGACTCAAGAGTTGAAGTTTCTAAATTTGAGTCTTTGACTTGAACAAAATGGTAAATACACCCCTTCGATATCATCTTTCTCGTTTTAAGGTATGAAATCAACTGACCTCTAAGAGTTGTGGTACTACCCCTCCATTCAAGGACTGGTTCATTTGGGAATTGAAAATGAACTATTCTGTTTCTAAAATTAACTGAGGCATAGCATGAGTGGAGCCAATCCATGTTGATAATGATGTCAAAATCCATCATCTCTAACTCCACGATATTAACTAAGGTAACTTTTTGAGATACTGTGATCGGACAGTTCCTGTATACCTGTCTGGCTACAATGGAAACACCTACTGGGGAAGACACTGAATAGGGATTTGCTAGAGTTTTAGGACTGACTCCAAAATTGACATCTATATATGGAGTTACAAAAGAAAGAGAAGCTCCAGGGTCTAGTAAAGCATAAACATGTAAGTAAAAGACCTGTAACATACCAGTAACTACGTCAGGAGAATTTTCTTAATCTTGGCGGGACTGAAGAGCATATAATCTATTCGGACGCTGACCACTGATAGCACTAGAAGCGGCACCCTGCTGAGTTGGGAGACCGAATAGAACTAACGACTGATTGGACTGTCCATATTGGCAGAAATCCCTACCTTTCTGAAAAGTTACCTGACAATCCTAAATTCGATGGCCTGGATTACCACACCAGAAGCACACATCACTACCCGCTCTATACTCACCCTAATGGTGCCTGCCATGCTTCTGACATAGAGGGTTTATACGGGCACTACTAACACTGCCTTGGGACTTAGAGCCTTGTGCTCTATACCTATTATCATTTCTGAATTTGGGTACTGAGGCACTGGCTAAAGAGGGTGTTGGGCTGAAAACCTCTGATGAAACTGGGGATAGTTACCACCTTCTGACCTTGGCTGATGAAACTAAAACTACCTATTTTAGCTCTCTTGTTTGCTCTCTCTCTCTCCTTAATCTTTTGCTCCTCAATTTGTTGAGCATGGACCATCAACCTAGATAAGTCTATCTCCCTAATCAGTATTGTGGTCCTGCACTTCTTGACCATACTATCAGATATGCCAGACATAAATTTACTCATCTTGGATCTATTGTTATCTACTACATGAGGAACATATCTAGCTAACTGAGTAAACTTGAAGGGATACTCCTTCACGCTCATGTTGCCCTGCCTCAAGTTAATAAATTCTAACACTTTAGCCTCCCTCAACTCTAATGGGAAGAATCTGTCTAAGAAAGTTGTGGCAAACTTTTTCCATTCTACAGGCCCTACATCAACACCTCTATCTACCTTCCACTGCTTAAACCATGTATGGGATACATCCTGCAACTGATATGCAGCCAACTCAACACTCTCACTGGATGTCACCCCCATAGCATCGTTACCTTTTGAACCATATCCAAGAATTCTTGGGGATCTTCTTCAGACTTGGATCCCGTGAAGGAAGGAGGATTCATTCAAGTGAAGTCCCGAATTCAGGTTACAACAGTATTAGCCACTGGGTTAGCTGGAACAACAGCTGGCCATTAATTCTGACCTGCTATAGAGTTCGCTAGAGTGGTAAAAGTAGCTCTGGAGAGACATGCTTATCCAGACGATCTGCCTGGATGGGCAGAGGTGTTGGCTGGTTTTTTGCTCCTCTTCTTTATTCTTTTTGGGAGGAATGCTTTATAAATGGAAGGAAGAAACGGATTAGACTGAGAGTTTAACATGAGCTTATGCTCACTCGCATGACATGAATACTAAAAGAAGGGAAACTTTTCCTAAACGCCTTGTAGCCTCTCGTCCATAAGTATGGCACGCTACACACCTATGCACAAGACTCTACTTGACACAACTTTCAGACTTTCTAGGACACTTTAAAACCTTAGGCTCTGATACGAAGTTTGTAATGCCCCCAGAGTAATTCCCCGAGAGTACACCCTGAGCGTCACATGGTGCTTACAGTCCTGAGGGACCATAATTTAACCTATGAGCTGGTACCTACTGTGAGCACTGAATAAGACAATTATAAATATGGAAGAATAACTGATATTCCATAAGGTTTTAATAACTGAAATAAATACTAAATTATAAATCTCAAGAAATAACTATCTGAGTTGGAATAAATATTGAAATCTGAGATAAACTGAATAACTAATTTTCATGTTGACTGAAGTCTGAATACTGAATAAATGGCTCTAATGTCTAAAATCCTCTAAATTGAATGACTGGGAGTTGATGGGACAGCCCTCAAATAACTTCAACTAAGTACTAGACTGAAAATATAAAATAAAATACTCTATCCTCGAAATATGAGGACTCACTAATGCTACTGCTAAGATGTCTGAAATATCTAAGAGCTATCTGGGAACTGAGCATTAGAACCTATGATATAATACATCATACAGTAAGAAAAGGTATGTGATTAGTACTTTGAATGTACTGGTATGCTAATTGAGGTAGGCTGATATGGATGGTTTCATGAACAGAAATAATAAATTATCTGAATATACATGTAAAGCATAGAGTACTGAATAGAGTGCATGATATCTGTAGATACTAAAAATATGTCAAATTTGTAAATACTATGTATGCATAAAAGTCTATAAATATTGAAGGTATGCAAATCTGTAGATATTGGGGATGGATGACCAAACATATAACATAAACTGAATAAAGGTCTGTAATTGAAATAACTGATATCTATATGCCTTTATCTAACAACACTGAGACTGAACTACTAATCTGATTACTGGACTAAGACTGTGGGAGGTATTATCTAACTGATATGTCCCAATCTAAGCTAATCGGGGTCCAACCTATAACCCCAGCTAGAAGGGTGTTAATACCGTGCCACGGGTACTAACACTGGCTGTATGGATCCACTATACTGATATACTGTCCAAAGGACTAAGGGTGTCAAGCCTGAACTGACGGGTGACCCTTGCGAGATAGTCAAGCCTAATCTGATAGGTGACTCCTCATATCCTACGCTGGCTACATAGTTTTAGAGTATAGGGACTGCTACTAATGACTCTGCCTATCTGATGGGGAAGCCGCCATCCCTACACTCCCTCGATGCTAAATCCTACTCCTAACTAAAAGACACTAAAATACTAGACTGTTCTGAGTTTAATTGACTGATATCTGACTGTTCTAATAATGCTCATAGTATGTTTTGAAGACTATTCTATAATGTACTGAGATTAGACTAAGTAAAAAACTATGGTTTTTGGGTATTCAATACCCCTAGGACTCAAAAACAATAGAAGTAAAATGACACTAAAGTTTGGAGAATAAAGCATGAAGGCTTTTATTAATCAATCACTCTGGTAGGCATTTTATCAAACACTTGGAGTTCATGGTTTGATCAAATCATAGGAATGTCATGGAACTTGTAGTAAAAGCATGAATTCAACATGAATAATACTAAATCATGATTTAATTCAAGGAATGATAACATTAAAACATGAAAAATTGAATAACAACAATAATTTCATTAAAACATGGTATAAAATCATAGTTCATGGAGATTCATGGGTGAAATCACAATTTGAAATCAAATAACTTGAAAAAATCACAATTTTATAATTTAAATAGGATACTTAGACTCCATGGGTGAAAGAAAACCATGGATGAACATCTAGCATACCTGAGTTAATGAATTTGGAAGGATTGATGGTGAGTTGTTGAGATTTGGCCTTGAATTTGAGAGCTAGGGTTTCTTGTTCTTAAAAAAGGGATCTTTAATTTGAGAGGAATTGAATAATGATGAGTATTTAGGTTAATTAGGGGTTAAATTTCATGTTTAGGATGAGTTTAGGGCTTAGAAAAAAGACCCAAATATCCCTAAACAAATTTAAAAACGCAAGTCGAAAACTAAAGATCCCAATTTTTTGGCCTTTGCGCGCTGCGCCACTATAGCACCAAGCCACTGGAAATGGGACAATTGGGAAACTGGACGATGACTCCATGTGGTAAGATCACGGTCCTTCACCAGAATGCCATTTTGGCCACATCCGCGATGCATCATAATCGCGAAGGCTCACTGGAAATTGCCAAACGTAAACAGGGTCCTTGACGCAACGCACCAACATCATGGTACCACACTGAAAACTAAAAATTATTATTTATACTGGCTCCACATGCGCTAAGAGTCAAAATAATGGTGTTTCACGACTGAAGCTTAAAATCGCCATAACTTCTTACCCAATTATTGAATTTGGGTGAATTTTATATCGTTGGAAAGTTAATTGAATTTTCTACGCAATGACATGCTCTAAGATGAAACTTAATTATTATTTTGAAAATTTTATATATGAATACTCATGTATTAGGACTTAGTTTATGCTTGAGAAATATGGGGTATTACAAGTGCCACCCGCTTTAGATATTTCTCCAAGTCAGGAAAGAACCATGGGAAGTGTTGTGAGAATGCAAATTGTATTTTCAGGTAAGAGGATTATCTCATAAGGAGTAGGTATTAGAGTGGAGCCTTCAGGCCATACTGCAAAGAAAAGTATTATTCATAAGGCTAGTATTTTTGAAACACCCCGGGTTTTGGAACCTTGGAAAATTTCCTAGATTTATAGCTTTTGGACATCATATGACTTGTGGGTACCAATCGTATAATGAAGTACAATTGATATGGGTTGGTCGTATGCTAACCAGTATTGGTTGGTGGGTTGGATTGGTTTCTGGAAGGGATACGACTTGGGTGGGTACGAGTCGTATGGTGGGTAACGGTTTATATGGTTTGGTTTTTCCTTCACTTAATATTAGACTTAGTAACTTAACTTGTGTCTGAGGTAACTCACCATAAGCCGTAAGTTAGGGTATGAGTCGTACCATTGATTCGTATAGTAGACAGTGTTTAAACTTTCTTTGATTCTATTCTGCCAGGGATACAGTTTAGGGGTAATAATCATTTGGTTGGGTATGACTTGGTTTGGGTAAGTTGTATGTTGGACAATATTGGGTCTAAGGAGGAGGCCTAGGGTACAAGTGGTGGGTGCCACACATATGGTAAGGTACGACTAGTATGGGAGAGTCATACTATCTGACGAAAATTTTAAGCAGTTTAAGTTAGAGGTAATCTGGACATTTCCCCAGTTAACCTCTTAAGGCCCCGTGACTTATATCACTATGGGGGCATTATTTACCCTATTATTCTAATCATAAACACTTAGAAACTCTCTCTAATTCTCACTAAGGCTCTTGGGTAAAGGAAGGCCAAGGTTTCATCTAGAGGATCAATTTG
Source organism: Capsicum annuum (assembly GCF_002878395.1). Taxonomy (NCBI): domain Eukaryota; kingdom Viridiplantae; phylum Streptophyta; class Magnoliopsida; order Solanales; family Solanaceae; genus Capsicum; species Capsicum annuum. The sequence goes on along the minus strand of NC_061117.1, from coordinate 182,266,784 downwards.
GGGCTTGTACGGGTGATTTATCTCCATCATCTTCGTAACCTAAGGTATGTACTCTTTCCTCATTGTTAGTTCAATCTAAAGTCATGTTTTATACAATGTTTTCATGGCATAATTATTGTATGGTTTTGGGGTTTTCAAATATATGTTGGGGTTTTGGTATTAAATGCTTGGTTATAGTTTTTCACATGTTTTAATTATATTTTTACATGCTTTAATAATGGTTTGGACAATTGATTGCATGGTAATGGTAAATTGGTAATTGAAATTGGTTTTAGAAATACTATGCCTCCAACATGTTTGATAAAATGCCTATGGTAGTGCTTTTACTATATTATTTGACTTTTAAAGGAACTATTGCATGGTATGTTTTGGTAATGAAACCCTAAATGGTTTAAATGGTTTGGAATGGTTAAATGGAAAGATTTGGTGGTCATGGCTATGGCTAATTTAACTTTCTTGTGGGGTACAAGGGAATCCCCCCAAGTAAACATGTTAATGAATAACTTGTGGGGTACATGGGATTCCTCTCAAGCAAACATAATAATGGAACATTTGTGGGGTACATGGGATTCCCCAAAGTTAACTTGATAATGTAATCTATAGGTACAAAGGAATCCCTTTACATAAAAAGGTTGGCTAAGGACATTGCTTGCAAGTTATAGTCGGTATGACGATACCACTACTTATAGCCTTGGTTAATAATAATGGAATAATATTTTAGTTGGATGGTAATGGTTTTAATTGGACAATAATGGTGGGGTATGATAGCTAACCGTGAAGTGCGAGTCCAATTGACGAATACTGAAAACTCATATTTACTGATACGAGGGTTGGTCATAATGACCAGATATGATACTATGAGGTACATGGGAATCCTCTAAGTACACTGTACATATGTATCCTGGAGAGCGAAGGGTACTTGGGAATCTTCTACTCTTATGGTATCTTCGATTCGTATGACTACATGCATCGGGGCCCGTTCAGGGGGTTACACTGGATCTATATATCCCATGGGTAGTTCTATGATGGTTAAGCTACACATACCTAGGTTAATGGTTTTAAAGGTATGATAAACCCGACTCCTTTTTCCGGTATGGTTATATATATATGTATAGTTTGTATGTATATGATTGGTTTACTTGATTTTACTGGATGACATTATTTTATCCTTATCCCGAGTTCATGTTAGCATTCACCCGCTAACCCATCTTTGGGCGGCTCTATCCCTACGCAATGTAGGAAAAGACCATTCTACTTCTCATGCTTAGTGATCGAATTCAGGATCAGCTATTGGATTAAAGTGGCGATTTTTCATATTTCGAAAGGCTCAATTTCATGTCATGGATGTCTTTACATACTTTGATCATTTTATGGATCTTGGTTTTGGCTATGATTGGGGAAATGTCCCAATCGGATATTATTTTTCTTTTGGTTAGAGGATTTATGGAACTACTATAGGTTGGAATGGGCGATGTCGGCAGTGGTGTCAGCCTTAGTATTAGCATTTGTATTAAGGATGATACCGTTGGACTAAACTTATGATTGTTCCATCCTTTTATGTTATGTTATGGACAAGAAGTTGGTTTTATATTAGTTTGGTTATGGTTGTTGGTTAGTAATGAATTGTTGGACGTGTTTGGGTTGGTCATAATTATAGACCTATCCCAGAGTCTGGAATTGTAATAAACACTATTTTGTTATATGTTCTGAATTCATCCAACTCAGGGTATGCATATTTGGAGGTTGGGTTGGATAACGGAGGTGGTCCCTGATCCTGGTTAGACTTGAGAGGCCCATTATGACAGGGCCCTAGTTCAGGTAGTGTCAATTTTATATCCTTAGACCTATAAGGTGTTTAGAATGAGTGACAGTGTCCCAATTGACCATGTGCATCCTTTTCTTAGCCACAGTAGTCCCCCAGATAAAGTTCCTTTGGGTTCTATCAATGAGCTTATAGATTTTACTAGGAAGAAGAATGTACTACATAACATGATTATGGACAATACTAAGACAAGATTTAGCAAGGGTAGTTCTACCTGCCATGTTAAGGAACTTGGTCTTCTACCCAACTAATCTAGTATTCATATCATCCCAGATGAACTGGAAATAGTCTAGTTTAGGGGTTTCAACATGGGGAAACCTAGATATTTTCCAAAGGAGGTACCGGCTTGAATTCCCAGAAGAAAGGTTAGTTTGGGTATTGGTGCTGCAGTTACTAGAGAAAATAACCTTGGATTTAAGAAGATTGACCTTCAGCCCAAAATGTTTGCTAAAATTGTCAAGGGTTCTGATGATGGTGCTTCAGTTGGCCCTATCAACTTTAGCAAATACGGTTAGGTCATCAACAAAGAAAAGGTGGCAAATACGAGGAATTCTTCTTTTAATCTTGATAGAATACAACTGAAGTGTATCCATTTCATGGTTTTTTCTTCGAGACAGGAGTTCTACACAAAGAATAAACAAGTAGAGGGACATAGGGTCACCCTGCCAGATGCCTCTAGAAGGAAGAAAATAAGGACTTTTACTACCATTAACGAGAATGGAAATGGAGAAGGTGGAGAGGAAGGACATGATAAGCTTTAAAAGGACAAGAGGGAAGTTGAAGAAAAAAAGGGCCTTCCTAATGAAGGCCACTCAAGCCCATCAAAAGCCTTCCCTAAATCAATCTTAAGAAGCATGTTGTGAATCCTACCTTTCATCATCTTAAGATGTCTAATGTACTCTTGTACTATGATAGTATTATCATAAACTCTTCTTTTGGAGAGAAAACTAGCTTGATTTTGTCCAATAAGGTTTTGGAGAAAGGGTTTGATCTTGTTGGTTATAATTTTCATGATTATTTTGTATTGGGTGTTACAGAGTCCAATGGATCTGAAATTCTTAAGAGTTATAGCATTTTTGTACTTAGAAATCAGACACAAGTAGGTAGTATTTGCTCTAACATCCATAGTGCGGGTGGAAAGGGTGTGGGAACAAAAGTCAAAGAGGATAGAACCCAAGGTGTCCCAGTATCTTTGATACATGAAGGGTTGTAACCCATCAGGACTAGGGGCCTTACAGTGTTCAAAAGAAAAGAAAACATTTCTGGCCTCAGTAAAAGTAGGGAGAGAGTCCAGAAGAAGGTGGTTAGAGGAATTAATAAACCTAGAGATGGAGGAAATAGATTAATAGGCTAGAGTAGTAATAGAATGATCAGTATAGAAAAGAGAGGTATAAAAAAAGAAAATAGCTTGCTTAATATCCTCTTGTTCATGAAGCCAAACTCCATTCTTATTCAAGGAATGAATGTTATTCCTTCCCCTCTTATTAAGGGTAGAGGTATGGAAAAACTTAGTATTCCTATCCCCTTCCATAAACCAATTGATTTTGGATTTCAACATCCAAAAATCATTCTCATCTCTAAGTATAAAACTAAAGTCCATAATGAGTTGTTGCTCAAGATTATAAAGAAAAAAGCTGGTGGGGTAATGGGGGAATTCGAAATACCAGCAAGTCTAGCAAGGATGTGCTTTTTCTTATGGAAAATGTTGCCAAAACCTCTTTTGTTCCAAATCCTAGCCTTATTCTAAAAATCGATGGTCGCACCAGTAAGGTCAGCCCTCTTCAGGAAGGATTGACAAACTAGGTTGTGAAAATCACTGTAATTACACCATGTAGATTCAACCCTAAAAGGTTTTTGACTATTAGGGTTTGGTCCGGTGAACTTAAGCAGTAAAAGAAGAGTGATCTGAGTGGGTTCTAGGAAGGTGACGGGCATAGAGTCAGGGAATAAGTGGAGCCAATGATCGTTGGCCAAGAACCTATCAAGTCTTTATAAAATAAGGCCTTGTCTATTCCTATACCTCATATTTGATCAGGTATGCTTACTGCCCCAAAAAACTATAAGCTTACAATAATTGATGCAGCCCCAAAAGGTGGTAGCGGATGCATATTAATTCTGTTACCTCCAAATTTATTGGAGGCTTACAAATTTTCATTGAAATCACCTCCCACCAACCAGCAGACACTATCTAGGGATTCAAAAGAATCGATAATGTTATTTAGATGGTCCCAAAGAAACTTCCTAATAGTAAAATCAGTTCTAGCATAGAGTACAATTAGGATCTAGTAGGAGAGAGGGTTATTGACCTTAACAGTGGCATAAATGGACTGAGGGGAGATTGAGATGTCATTTATTGTAATAGTATCATCCTTCCATAAAATGAAAATGCCCCTAGAATGTCCTAAAGTACTGGACTGAATAAAACAAAAGAAACCTAGCACTTCAGCAATCTTGTTATGATCAGTCATCCTGGTTTCTAAAAGGACCAAAATGGAAGGCTGATGGATGTTGACCATAGACTTACAGTGTCTGTAGAACTCAACATTATTAGCACCTCTAGAATTTTATGTTAGACAGTTTTGCATCATTGGTTTGATTGGAAGAGGGTTTCTTTTGCTACTATTTTCCTTTTCCCTATAGGGTTGGATGGCCCTGGTAGATTTAGATTCCTCCTCTTGTTGGATAGTGGAGTGATCTGCACTTAGAAGGGGTCTCCTATCATAAGTTTTAGAAAACTTACCCCTATTTCTAGATTGTCTTAACTCCTGATGACACAACACAATTATCATTTCGTGTAGAGGTTCTATGAATTCCAAGTTTACAGGATTTTCCAAAGTGAGATCATCTGTCTTTGAAATTATTAACTAGGCTAATAACCTTTCCATCTCTCTATTAAGATCTCTCAGAGATACTAGAGTCTTTTCCCTTTCTAGTATCTCTAGAGGCAGAGTGAGGGAGAGCTTGGGATGGGACTTGAGATAATGGTGAAATCGGTGGGCTTTCCCCAAAGATATTCACAAAACGAGGTCCCTAAGCTAGAAGAGTGGGTCAGACTGGTTTGTGTCATTATTTCTTAAATGAGCATCAGATTGAAGTCCCCCTGAAAGGTAGAGATGAATATTTAGAACAGAGTCGCCATCCAAATATTTGGACCAAAGTTCTGAAGGACCTCATTGAGGCAGGTCATTGCCAATTGGGTTAAGTACTCGGGTCCTGTATAAAGAGGGTTATTTGCTGTCTCTGCCATTGGAGATGGAGAGGGACTGTTTGGTTTGATAGGCAAACCTCTAGCCATAGTTCCATAGTGTGAGTCGGTGGAAGTGGTTTGGTGAATAGGGAGGTCACTTGAGGAGGAATTTGGTAACTTATTTTGGAAACAAACAGAAGTTTGCGTGGCAGGGAGCTGGACTTTTAAACTAGAAATTGTATGAGGGAGATGAAGAGTTTTAACTTGGAGAGAAATAATAAATTTAATGCTATGTGTGAGTGGCACATGATATCCATCAAATCCCTTTGGGGAGTTGAAAGGATTTCAACCGACGTGATGGTGGGAATATCCCTAGGCTGAGGGGAGCTAATGATAAGCTGACCCAAGGGTGGCCCCACTTGAAAGTCAATCTTTTTTCCTTATTTATTAGTAGTAAAGGAGATGTTAAATAAACTATGAGATGATACAGGAGAAGTAAGATAGACTGGAATTGGGCTCAGTGGATAAGGGAAAGTCCAATTCCATTTGTATTTTTGGCCATAAAATATTTGGTCCATTAGGGCGTTTGAGCAGTTGCAATTGATTGATGGACTTCTGCTCAGGCCCAATAGGAGCACTAGAGGTCGGGTCTAAAAGAGTTGGTCTAGGCATTGCCTCAGTGTCAATAGGCCTAACCCAGGACCATGAGGGACCCACTGAAGCCTAACTCTGTATTGTAACCCTTGCTTGCTAGATCTGTTGTCCTTCAAGAAAGGGTTAGCAAGGACAACCATGGAAAGGGGGGCAGGGTGAGATTACTTACCTGGAGCCGGCGTTGCTGATTTCTTTCCTTCCTTAACCGATGCCTATTGATTTACCACCTGTGTTTTACGGGGTGGGCTCTACTTCTTACTTGCGAAAGTAACCATTTTCTATTCGTCTGGAACTTTCTCCAGCGAATTAGATTGAGTTGAAGGAAGATTAATAGGCTGAGTGTCTTGTTGTTGCAAGCATCACTGAGATGTATGGCCAAGGAGACCACACACTTTACAGAGAATTTTCTCGCTGTCATATACTAAGCTTTATTTGTGGTTACCAATGGTGACAAAGGAGTTGACGGGTCTACCAAGGTTGGCCTGCACACAAATATGGGCATATCTACTTCTTATTATAGTAGAAGTGTATGCATCGACCTTTAGAAGCTTTCTTAGCTTTGTGCCAACTCTCTCCAACATGCTGAGATAATAAAATTTAGTGGGTAACTGAGGCAAATGTACCTAAATAGCAGTGGAGTCAATTTTGGAATTACTAGGGACAAAATTAGGCTCTTATTTCCTAATCGACAAAAAATTGCCAACAATAAACCAGGGTCCACCATGTAGAACTTTTGCCTGGCTTTCTGTGTTTTGAAATTTTATAGTGTAGAAATCAAACCCCTAGATCAATTAAGCAGAGGGGCTCGTCTAGCTTCCATAAAGCTTCCAATTTTGTCTTTAGATATTGGTGGGTAAACTAGGATCCAAAAGCTTTGACGATAATGGAATATTGCCAAGGAGCATAAAGGCAATTCCTATCCTCGAATGATAGATTAACCATGGAATCATCTAGGTCATCACTGCTTTCATTCTTAGAAATATTATCCAAAAGAATTTGGGAGGTCGGAATCTTATTAATTGCTATATCGCAATATGAGGGTGGTTGTTCTATCATGGGGGTATTCATAAGAGAAATTAACGGATAGTACGGGATAAATAGATGAAGCTAAAGAGGGAAAAGATAAAGATGGAAAGGACTAAAAGGGGAGAGGTAGTAAAAGGGGAGACTCTCTCTCTCTCTAACCCATGGGGATTTTCTCAAAGTACTAATTTTTAATCAAGTGCCAAATTATTTATCAAACAACTACAGATAGTTAGGCATGGGCGTCGAGCTAACCTAATTGACCCAAGCTCAATCGATTAACCACAGATAGTTAGGCCTAGGCGTCGAGCTGACCTAATTGACCCAAGCTCAATCGAGCTTTTTACAAAACAAAGATGAGTCGAACCAGCTTTTTAATATTTAGTTCTGTGTAGTGCCATATCGATTAATTTTTTAATATTTAGTTCTGTGTAGTGGCATATCATCAGAAACTTAAATCTATGATAAATTCTTTGAAAAAAAGTTTTGAAAAAAAGTATAAGCATTTCTAGTTTAAATTGGTAATAGCATTCACATTGATTTATTTATAGTCAAAATTAAAATTCAATCAAATAACGTTAAATTAATAATGAACACAAAATTAAGGGTGTCTGAAAAGCCGGTTCAACCAATAAAGTGAACCAATAAAAATACTATTAATTAATCGGTATCAAATTAATGAGTTGACAGTTTATAAAAAGTTTTTAAAATTTTTTATTGGGCTATCGGTATGATTTCTATTTTAGGTTTTTAGTTAAGGGCAACTTTTATAAATCTCAATTGTTTAATACCTAATTACATTCTATTCGCATTCTTTTCAAAATTGCATAAAATTTCAAATTTTGAACTGTCGGATACATTACTTAGGGTAGTGAAACATCACCTTCCGAATACATCACTTTTTGACACATAACTAACCAATTAAATTCTTATGTATTAGTAACCCATATATCATTTCGATACATAAGTATTATGTATCAGTAACACACAAAGAATTTTGGTACATATTTTTTGTCATATTTTTAGCTAGATACATCATTTATGTATCTTCACACAATAATTAGTAGATATATAACATTTGTATCTTTTTTAGCTGGTTTCGTGATGTATCTTCCAATGCAGTGATGTATATTTATGTCCTTCATTACTCCATTTTGCACCTCTTCCGTCTGCACCTCTATTCGTCATTAACACATATCAGAGAGATAATAAAGTGGTCAGAAAATCGACAGATTCTGATAAAGACACAAATGGGTCTTCAAAAACCATCAAAAAAACTTTTCATTACAGATCGTGGAGCCAATGGAGTTAAACTTTTTTCGTAAGATATATTCATTAATTTGTTTGGTTTATTATTTTATCCTATAGTAATTGCAGAGTTACAAATTTCTGTATAATAATTTATCCTAACTGTACTGTAATGTATATCTAATTCTAAAGCATAATAACTGCCGTAAAAGGAAATCTAATATATCAAAAATTTAAATTTATAATAAGTGCAAATTATTCAGTAGCGGTAACAGATAAAAATATAGATAAATCACTCGTATTATATTGGAAAATATCAGGAATAGAATTAACCCCAGGAAGTAAAATATTTACAGCAAGATGCAAAAATCTATATGTACTAACAACAAAACATAAAATAACAGGAAAAAATAAGATTAACAAAATACGAATAGAAAGCCCATTCGAACAAATTGTAAAAACAATAGATTATAATGATTATAGCTATAGAGACATAGACATAGAAGAAAATTTAGAAGTAGTAAATGATAGAATAAGTACAACGAAAAGAATAGCTTATGAAAAACCAGAATCATCAAGCTCATCAAAAAGAACAAGTTATGAAACAAATTCAATAAGTAATTTAAACCAATATTACATAACAGGAAAAATAAATGAAAAAGAATATGTAATACTTTTGAATACAGGACAAGAAGAAAATTATATAGCAAAATATCTAGTAAAAAATAAAGAAATAAAGACTGATAATGATATGTGCCCAGATCTACCAAGAAGTTTAATAAATAATAAAAATATAGCAGAAAAAGAAATAATAATAGGAGTTAGAAAAATAAAAATAGAATTCGAAGTAAAGGAAGAAATGCAAAAAGCAGATATAATATTAGGAATAAAATGGTTAGAACAAGTAAAACCATATAATATAGAACATACACAATTAACCTTAACATATAACAAAGAAAAGTTATTCTTAAAAAGAGCCTTAACATGAAATGAAGATATATGTATTAATGAAGATAGTAGTAGAAGGATATTACAGTAGATATTATACGCGTATGATAGATATAGGAGCAGAAGCTAATTTATGTAGATATAATTGCTTACCAAAAAGTAAATGGGATAAATTAAAAACACCAATAATAGTTAAAGGATTTAATAATGAAGGAAGCTTAATTACTTATAAAGCTAGGAATGTAAAAATACAAGTATGAGATAAGATATTAACAATAGAAGAAATTTATAATTATGAACTACTATCAAAAGATATACTTTTAGGAATGCTGTTCTTAGATAAATTATACCCACATATAATAACCAAAACAGACTGGTGGTTTACAACACCATGTAAACAGAAAGTAAGAGCAAAAAGAGTTAATAATAAAATAAGAAAGAAAACTGATTGAATAAAAGGAAGTGAAAAAATTACACAAAAGTTAGAAAATATAAAAAATACTGAAGATACGATAGAACTAGTAGTATTTTCGATAAATAAAACAGAAATAACTATATTTTCAATAAATAAAATAGAAATAATTAAGAAAAAATTAGAACAATTATATAGTGAAGATCCATTAAAAGGATGGGAAAAACATAAAACTACTATAAAAATTGAATTAATAGATAAAAATAGCATAATAACCCAAAAACCATTAACATATAATTTTGACGATTTAAAAGAATTTAAAATGCATATAGATGAATTATTAGAAAAACAATATATACAAAAAAGTAATAGTAAACATAATAGCCCAGCATTCATATTAATAAACATAGTGAACAAAAAAGAGGAAAAAGTAGGATGGTTATTGACTATAGAAATTTAATTGCAAAAACTATAACATATAATTATCCAATACCAAATAAGATATTAAAAATAAGGCAAATACAAGGATATAATTATTTTAGCAAATTCGATTGTAAATCAGGATTTTACCACCTAAAGCTAGAAGAAGAAGCTAAAGAATGAACCGCATTTACGGTACCACAAGGATTTTATGAATGGAACGTATTACCATTTGGATATAAAAATGCACCAGGTAGATATCAATATTTTATGGATAGTTATTTTAAACAATTATCTAATTGTATAGTATACATAGATGATATATTATTATATACAAAAACTAAAGAAAAACATTTAAAATTATTAGAACAGTTTACAGATATAATAGAAAAATCGAGAATAAGTCTAAGCGAAAAGAAAGCTGAAATTATGAAAAATCAGATAGAATTTTTAGGAATACAAATAGATAAAAGTGGAGTAAAAATGCAACAACATATAGTACAAAAAATAATAAATTCGAAAGAAGAATTAGATACAAAGAAGAAATTACAATCATTTTTAGGATTAGCAAACCAAGTAAGAGAATATATTCCAAAATTAGCAGAAACTTTAAAACCACTACAGAAAAAATTAAAAAAGGATGTAGAATATAACTATAATGAAGAAGATAAAAAACAAGTCCAAAAAATAAAATTACTTTGTAAAGAATTACCAAAATTACAATTTCTAGATGAAAATAGAAAATTTATATACATAGTAGAAGCAGATGCTAGTGAATATAGTTACGGAGGAGTACTTAAATATCGATATGAAGCAGAAAAAATAGAACACCATTGTAGATACTACTCAGGTACGTTCAACGAGACAGAAGTAAAATGGGAAATAAATAGGAAAGAATTATGTTCATTATATAAATGTTTGTTAGCATTTGAGCCATATATTGTATATAACAAATTTATTGTACGAACAGATAATACACAGGTACGCTGGTGGTTAACAAAGAAAATACAAAATTTAGTTACAACAAAAGAGATTCGAAAACTAGTTTTGAATATATTAAATTTCACATTTACAATTGAAGTGATCAGTACTAACAAAAATGTTATTGCAGATTACATATCAAGACAAAGCTACACAGACTGAAATAATAGAAGAAGATACTCTAGAAAAAATACTTAACACCCTAACTACGCTTTCAATGAAAATGGACAGTATGGGTATTGAGATAGAAAAGCTAAAGACTAATGAAGATAAACTAAAGTCTATAGCTACAAATCAGCTAACTCAGCAGTGTACAGAGCTATGTCCATCGGAAGACATTAAAGTTTCAGAGCTAGAAGGAGACGTTGGGACACTCCATAAAACCTATAACATTTATCAATCTACTTCTGCAGGTACAAGCAAAGGAGTTAGTCGACCAAGATACCAGAATATGAATATGAATAAAATATTTGAAACACAATTTACACCAAAAACACAAAAAGACCACTTGTTCATACCCCTACAAGTTAGCACAT
>NC_061117.1:182244910-182255453 GCF_002878395.1 Capsicum annuum | reverse complement strand
TTTACAACTACACTGCCCAGAAATACATAGAAAATATCTACAGAGTACAAACTTTTCTAAACCATAACCCCAGAGCTACAAACATCAAAGAACCAAACTCCAACTATATAACCCAAAAATTACAAGGATAAAACAAACTAATTGCACTACCCAAAACTAACCCAAGCCTTGTAAAAAGTTGTTTTGACTATGGACTGTTAAACACACCCACGACGACCATTGAAACCCACTAGCAATTTCAATCAATTCCACCGTGAGGGTTCTACCATTCTTTGGTCCAGCTGTCATTTTTGATCTCTTCTTCTACTATATTTCAAAATACTGCTAAACTCAATGGATTGCAATAACTGTCGGAGAAAATACACGAACTTTTTGCCTCGCTGAGTTATCATAGAATTGGAAAATATCTTATAAAAAGAGAGAAAATATTGAAAGTTTTTGCAAAGAGATAGTAAACGCTCAGTAGCATGTTTATACTAACGCGATGCATCTAGTGATTTGACAAGATCGATTAAAATTTGAGATTTTTGTAATTATTTTACAGGGTTGAAATTTTAGATAATAATGGTAAGTTAAGGTGTGGTATTATGTAATTTGTCCTTCTGAGGTTAAACCGACAACCCAATAATATTACATTGAAATCATATCTCTGTAATTATATGAAGTGACTTTAGATTTTAAATACATACCTTATTTATTTTTTTTATACATTTTATAGGTGTTGTCTTATTGCTTGTAATTTGTGGAGACTTTATACCTGAAGATAGTGTAGAACAAATGAAAAAAAAAAAGAGAACGAAAAATAAATAGAGGAGCATTTTCATATTCGCTTAAATTGAAAATTGAATCGTTAAGGACCAAAAAGCGATAAAAAATATCTCACTAGTTTGGTTATCGATTTAGTGTGTTTACAAGTTAAAAATAGACAAACCAAATCGATAATACATAAACTCAAATTGGATCAACCGATGCACACCCCTACACAGAATAGAACTTGTAGGGAAAAACAAAAAACATAAAGCAACAACAGATTCAAAAAATTGTATAATGTTATATTTCTTTGATTTGAATTTAGATTTATATTTATTATATTTCGTAACACCCATAAATTATCTTAACTAAAAATGTATATTCAAATTTAATGGGATAATTTTTTGAAAAAGTACATTTACTCACTGAGAAAATTATCCCCTATAGTATTATTAGATCTAAAATAATAAATTTTAGCAACACTATGTGCTTCTCTCTTTGAATCAAGATTCTATCTCATCTACTTTTGTATTAAATTAAGATTTAATGAACACTGTCATCTTTCATACTGAAAAAAATAAGCACGATTTGTAAAGAAAAATTGCAGTAAATCTGGTTGACACAAACTTAATTGATATCCAATTCATTCAACGATGTGAAATACAAAACAACTGTTAAATTAGCATAATTAACACCAAATAAAAAACTGCTTAAATACAAAAACTAAACTTTGTTCATACCAACAATCATAGAAAGACAACAATAATGAGCACCAAAAAACATCAAAATACAATATTCATGTCTATGTATACAACTCTTACTGCGCTTCAATCACAAGCAAATTGAGGAAATGAAGGTTAAAGTCTTATTAATCAAGTAGTGCTCCCCTAGAGACATGTTGATCAAATGGAGACATATTGGTCGTGCTTGTTCATTAAAGTGTTTGTGACTGGAACAACTAAATGGTGTATAAAAAGAAGGTAGTGTATGAAGATGAAAACTCTTAATGGAAGCATTAAAATAGGAGAAAAGAAAAACAGTTAGAGGGATTTGGGGTGAATTGATATCAATAATTAAGGATAACTATATTTAAGGAAGGATTATTACATATTAGTTGTATTAAATTTTTATTTTCCTTTTCAGTAATTACTTTTTTGTATTTAAAAAAAATATTTTTATTTTTTATTTTTTATAAGATTTGCTCCAATTTGAAAAAATGAAAATTATCCTATAAGTTTAGTTTCCTATCTAATAATTGTTATATACGGTTTTTTTCCTACTCACTTGCATAAAAAAAAAAAAAAAGGCCAAAACTTAAATTGCAAAATTTTGGTCCAAAACATAATAGTTCATTCCCAATAAGAACATTTTTTCTGTTACAACCATTCACATAAAACCACAACTCATTATTTTCTTACAGCAGTGTTTAGAAAATATTAGTATAAATATCATAACTCATTCTTTTCTTATAACAATGTTAGAAAAATCCGATATATCATATACAAACCTTTGACTTTTTATACCCCTAATATACAACATTACACAAAATTATAAGAGGTGTATATACACCCACATACTATACTATGTAATATTATACACTGTTATATGCAAATGGATTTCGTCTTCTTATTTAAATTCAAGCACCAGATTCATTTTAAACACCTTAAAACTACACCAAAATTCGCCCAAAATTTCTAATTTACATTCCTCAATGTATAACTGATGTTTAGCAACAATTAAAGTTTCAATAGATGTTAGGTTGGTTTGTTTGATCTTTCTATTAGTTTGTCTTACAATATGAGTTACATTAAATTATAGAAAAACTGTCTGCGAAAAAAAAAGTCTAAAGTAAAACAACAAGAAAAGATTTGGAAAAAGAATCTACCCGATTTTGCTACAAAAAAAGAACTCCACAACTCAATATATTTAATCCCTACAATTTAAAGCTGTCATGATTTTAGGCCAATTTGGGTAAGCATTGAAAACCTTGGCTAAATTGTATAAATTAACTTTATGAATTGCACTAAAGTGTAATTAACATCAAATTAATTTTTAAAATACAAAATTATAAAAAATTATAATATATAATAATTATTAAATTGATATCTTACTGACTTAAAAATTAATACATGAATTTTAGTTTTATTGTAATCATTACATGATCAAAGCGAGTCAATTGAGCCCAAACTTTAACCAAGTCGCGCCAAGCACCTAGCCGGTCCGGTCCTATGCCCAACACTATAGATAACTATTTATAAGACTATAATAAAGAAAAGTCTAAACAAAAATGACAAATAACTTGTTATAACGAGTAAACTTTAATATAGCGGGTAAAGTCCACTTTGTCTCAAGGGCATAAATACATTTCGTCATTTAAAAAGCTAAGAAATTTAATTATTTGTAACACCTTAAACTTTTTGGCTAAGATTTGAACTATTCTATGTCTGTAAATAGAACTGAACCCGATGAATTTTAACCGTAGATATGTGTTTAGGTCAATTCTTTAGTGTGGGAAGTGCATTGAATATGAACTAAGGTCATAAGAAACCTCTACCACAAATTTGAGTTGAGAGCCTTCCAACCGATTTAAGTTTTCGTATATATTCTTACAAGAGTCAGCTTCAAATAAGCACTCCTCCTGAAATATGAAGAGTTACGTGGTTCAGTTTCTACCAAATTAACTATTTTTGAGTTTTCTTTTCAACATCATTGATCATTTGTTAACTAAGTTTGGAGTAAAAAGTTATGATCAATAATCAAAATGTAGCAGAGAAGGAAAATTATGCGACCAAAAGTGCGATGAAACTTTCGGTATGTGATCCGCACTTTGGGGCCGGAAATGGGCACAAAATTTTTAATTCACCATCTAAAAGTGCAACCTTATCTTCCCAACGTTCCCACAACACTCCCATTGTGCGGTAGCACATTGAGACCGCACAATGACTGACAAAAATCTTTAAAAAGCCATTTTCTCAGAATTTTTCACTTTAATTTTCGTTTCTATCAGTTCTTAGGGTCCGTGTGGATAGGCTGAAAAAGTGACTTTTAGTGGGTGTTTGGATGAACTTATATTTTGGTCAAAATAGTTTTTAAGCTATTTTTTACTTTTTCAAGTGTTTCGCAAGTTTCAAAATTGCTTAAAAAGAAACAAAAATTATTTTTTATAAGCCAAAAACTAAAAGCTTCATTTCCTAACTTATTTTTTTGGCTTATAAGCCATTATATTTTGACCAATTAAAAGACATTTCGTCCCTCAAAATTCTCTCTTATTCTAAAATTATCCTTATATTAGTAATTCTTTGGGAAAAGTCACGATTTCCACCTCAAACTATATACAAAAAGTTTAGGTCACACCCAAACTATTATAATGACCTATTACAAACCTATACTATATACAAGTGAAACTATTACCTCCTTGTGATACTCATGCCCAAATTTAATGAGTGGAGTGTACTCCACTCGCCCTGTGGTGATGTCACGTGTTTAATTTAATTTTCCTATTTAATTAATGGACTCTTAAATAAACCTAACCTGACCCAACTAATTTAATCCAATTCTAGCTCGACCTAACCTAAAGATTTTACCCTACCTGATCCATTCGGATAGAATATGAATGACCAAAGAAAAAACCCAATCTGAAAAGCATCAATACGAACCAAAATTGAAACTCCATCTCTCTTTTCTTTTCATGTTTTTTAGCAAAATTCAACCCAATAGAAAAGATAAACATCTACTTTTGCTGTGTTTTTCATTGTTGACAATCAAAAATCATTTATCTCTTTTCATTTGAAGTTACGATTGTTACGAGTTGATTTAGTTGCTTTCAATGGATACGGAGGACAAGATGGAGGGTCGAATCCTTTTGGATGTTGTACTCGCAAGAGTTCATCCTAGGCCAGTTAATAGGGCCGGGTCGGGTCAACTCGGAACCGGCCCGTCACATTTAAATGGGTTATGGGTCAGTCCAGTTCTGGGCCTGGTTTAACTGGCTGGTCTGATTCCGGGCCCAATAGTAAATTTTCAAGAAACAACTCTGGACCGACCCATTAGCCCCAACCCGATCCAACCCGCCTAAACCCGATCAAAATCGATCAAAAATTCGGTCAAAACAAAAAAAATTAATTTTTTTTCTCCAATATACACTATATATACCCACCAATATACATTTTAAATACGTTAAACAATATATATACACTATATATATAGTATATACTACATTAGAATTTAAAAAACATATACACAATTACACATGTAATCGTGTATACGACTATACGTAAGTTAAATATATATACTACTTTAAATAAAACATATACTACAAGATATATACTACAATACACATACTAATTTATAAAGCATACACTCATGTATACGTTAAATATATACTACTTTAGAGTCTATAGAAAATATATACACATATACACGTACCATTCAATATATGTACTACTTTAAATAAAACATATACTACAATATATATATATACACACACACACACACACTAATTTATAAAACATATACACATGTATACCTTAAATATATATACTTTAGAGTCTATAGAAAATATATATACATATATACGTACCATTCAATATATGTACTACTTTAAATAAAACATATACTGTAAGATATATATATATATATATATATATATAAACACACACACACACACACACTAATTTATAAAACATATACACATGTATACCTTAAATATATACTACTTTAGAGTCTATAGAAAATATATACGCTTATATATGTATCATTCAATATATGTACTACTTTAAATAAAAAATATGCTACTTAATATAATAAATTAATAATACTTGAGGTTTTGAACTTAAAAGAAATTTATTTTTTCATTATGTGTATATATGATTATATGTTTGTTATGTTTAAATTTTAATTGTCTATTACTTAGTGTAAAGTTTGATAGTAAATTAGTAATATATTAAAACTAAGTATTTAATTTAAACTAAAAATTCAATTTAAATAATTAAATGAAAAAAAATTACAAAGTAAGGAGTGAATGAATGTTATATTTTATTGACTGCAAAATGATTCAAAATTTATAATGTACATGAATGAAACATCTACAAAGTTTTCATCATTTTTTTCAACTCATCCATGTTAACATTAACGGGAACTTGCATAGGATAGTCAAAATCAATGGGGGCAAAACCATGCATTGGACTTGATTGTGCTGAGTTCTCCCTTGAAATCATAATTTCTTCAAGATTCTGTTCGTCTTTTGGCTCCACCTCCATTCCTTGATTTCTTTGTTTCTCTCTAATCCAATCTCTAAGTTAAACTAGAACATTCATAGCATTGCTTCCCAATGAGTGTCGGTTTTCTCCAAGCTGTTGTTGTCCCTGAATAAACACGCTCTCCGATGCAACGATTGACATTGGAACATTCAATATATCTCTAGTTAATCCTGAAAGCACAGGATATTGTGTTTCATTATTCTGCCACCAATCCAACGTGTTGATCCGTCGTCTACGATCCTCTATCGGCGTTCGAAGATAATATTTAAGCTCTTCCCGAGAAGCTGCTGTGTAAGTTCCCTCCTCAAAACTGTTCCAAACATTTAAATCATAAAAGTAATCAGGAAAACCAGTATGTGTCAGCATTTTAGAAGATGATGGCTCCTCGGAAGGATGAGGAGAGACAATTGGAGTGATATTTGTCGGTACAGCTAAATCAAGTAAATCAACATAATGATTATATAATTTATCTATGTAAATGTTCGCATCACTCATAGCCGTACACAAATCTGGTTGTTCTTGTTCTTAATCATCAGAATCATTGTTAGTATTTATCTCTAAGTTAGAATAAATAAGAGTACTAAAGTGGCACGTAGTAGTATATTTCATATATAGATTTAGCATAGCACCAACCAAGTAAATAGGGAGAATCGATTTTTTTTTTTTTTAAATTTAGCAACATAGCATCAACAACTTCTTTGTAGCCTTCTTTATTCTTATATTCTTTGAGCAAAGCAGAAATATCGGCTATATATGCTAAAATATTACAAATAGTAGGATAATAAGCACCGAAAAATTCAACCGTAGCTATATAAATTTTTTTCAAAAACTTAACAAGATCATCAATTACTGCCCAATCAGAATCATGTAGCATATATTCAGTCGAATCAACAAATGAACTACAATGTTGGTTAAAAGTTAGTGTATAGGAACTCTATAAGCATGACAAGTTTTTAAATAATCATACGTAGCATTCCATCTTGTATGACATTCATCAGGCATTAATATAGGTCTAAGTCCATTTTGTTCACATTTAACTTTAAATTCTCTAATTCTTTTTTTTTCCGATTATTTCCTTGAATAAAGTCAACAACAAACTGAATTTTTTCAATATAAAGCTCAAAAAATTCAAGAACATTTCTTACAATTAAATTATATATATGACAAGCACACTTAACATGAAATATTTCAGGTAATGATGGAGAGAGACTAGCTTTTAACTTTGTAATAGCAGTCTTGTTGTTAGAAGCATTATCAAAAGTAATACATAAGACTTTTTTTTCAATACCATAAAATTCTGCAACTTTACTAATCGAATCAACAATAAATTCTCCAGTATGTCTACGATCTTCATCATACAAAAAAGCTAGAATACGTTTTTGCATAACAAAATTACTATCTATCTAGTGACAAGTAATGATTAAATAATCATTTTTATTAATAGCACGACCAAGATTAGAAGTTAGAGTCTTCTACATTGAATATTTTTTAACAATGTAGATAAATAAAAAATATATTGTGAATGAAGTCTAAAAATATCGGCCCGACAAGTACTTCTAGGAATACCATTAAACATAAGATTATAAATTGCTTGAATATAATGAATAAAAGCATCAGAAGAAGGAAAACTGAAAGGCAAACAACCACAACTATCATTTTTACTATTTCTTCCCGTTCCCTATATTTATTATAATTCTTAATTACCTGACTGGTTGTTGGGTCCATTCTAGTTTGTGTTGGCCCACCAACAGCCTCACCACCTCGTGCAATAAATAACTCTCTTTCATGATTATCATTTATATGTCTCATTAACATACCCGTACCCCCTTGATTGCCTCATCTTTTATGCTCATGTACTTGTTGACAAATATTGCATTGCACCTTAGTCTCTCCTTCTATATATGTAAAAAATTGTCATGCAATACTAGTTGTTCTACGAGTTCTTGGGGCACAGGGAGGGCGATTAATCGATTCAGATCTAACATTAGCATTTTCTACTGTGGGTGGCTCACCAATATTTTCATCTTCTTCTAAATTAACCGTATCTACTTCATTTTCTTCTTCTATACCATTATTTTCTTACACCTACTTCTTCCTCAAAAGGTTGACTAAGCGATATCGTAGGCACACAGGAATATCTACTACTTGAACTACCTCTACCACCAGTAATTCGGTTTTTATTACCACTACCACTTTCGGGATACAATTTTTTGACACTTTTACTGGCAAGATTTCTTAATTTATCCATAATATAAAATTATAAATCAAACTAAAAAAAATTCAAAATACACAAAAATAATAAAATTAAATATTCAACAATTAATACACTAATTAAAAATTAAAAGTAAGAGATGGAATGACAATACCAAATTTTAAAAGTATCTGAAAGTTGAGACTATAGAAATTTCCACTCGTACTTTGTAATTGCAAAATTAAAAAATAAAATTGAGCACTTTAGGAAATATATAGAATATTTTAGAATTGAGATTTGAGAGAGAATGAGATTTGAGAGAATGAAAATTGTGTGAAAATGATTTGAAAGTGTAGGGTATTTCTAGGAATTTTTTTGGGTTTTAGAAAATATTTTAAATGAAAAAATATTTTTTAATATATAAAAAGGTCGGGTCCAAACGGCTATATAGTCGTTGGCCCAACGACTACTTTTGGCCCAAAGGTCAAATTTCCATTTTTTGAAAAAAAATATCCGGGCTAGGCCAAACCAGTTAATCACGGGCCAGGACCGGTTTGGGTCCAGGCCGGGTTAACCGGGCCCAAAAATTGGCCCAGTCTGGGACCCGAAAACCTACAGCCCGAGGGCTAATCAGTCCGGGTTAAACCGAGCCAGTTTTCTAAATGGGTCAAGTCGGGCCGGGTCAAACCGACCCATTTGACACCTTTAGTTCGTCCATCTCCAAGCTGTTTTCTAGCAAAGATTAGCCTCTGCTAGTCAGGGGGAATGCCCTCTTTATCTTGAATTTTTGCTTGAACATTGTCAATGGTGTCAGAACTCTCGATCTCAAGGGTGATGGTCTTAACGAGGATCTGCATCTGAAATACATTGAAACACACAATTCTATCAACTTCAATTCAAGATCAGACAAAAAAGACTGCAAAACTAGCAACACTAGGAGTCTAAGAAAGAAAAAAGATGTGACGTTCTACAATTCTCCTTCTATAGCGACAAACTACCCACATAATATAACTTGCACAAGTATTCTAGAACTTGTTTAATTAGGATTCAGTATCATTCCAAAAAACAAATTGCATCGAACATCGTCCAATTCATGATCTTCTTCTTACTTACAAAGTCTGCTCAAACTTATCTTAGCCATTAAAGTACCTTGATTAAGAAAATAAACTTTAAGAGAGGTTGAACAAACACTTGAGAAAAGAAATAATTATCAAAATTTCAATAAATTTAAGACAAAAGAACTATATTTTCTTGCAATATAGCAAGAAATCAAACGACTAAAAAGATTTAGTTACTAATTCTTCAAACAAATGATCTTGAATTTCAATTTTGGATGACAAATTTGAGAATTAGGGTTCTTTAATTTGGAGTCTCAAATTGGCTTAAATGGAGGATATTGTTGAATATATCCATTGAGAATTATAAGTTATTATTTTTAATGTTTTTAAATGTTTATTTTGAGTTGCAAAAGGCTGGACACACCTATATTGAGTGTAAGAAACGCGTCATGGCATGGGTGTCTCGGGGAGGTAATAGTTTCACTTTTATATAGTAAAGGTGTGTAATAGATCATCACTATGATAGTTTGGGTGTGACCTAGACTTTTGTGTATAGTTTGAGGTGGAAACCATGACTTTTCCCATACTTCTTTTCTATGAAACTTCTAATTTATGAAATATGAATTTTTATATATTATTCTCCTTCTTTAATATATAGTTTTAAATTTGGACAATTATTATTGTACAACATATGAATTTCACTAATAAAAAAATAACTCATCAACCAAAATATATGGAGAATACTAATTGAAGATATACAACTTCATGGACGATTAGTTAATGATCCATCTATATTTCACGACGCAACATTCGTATTCGCCAATGTTTTAATAGTGATAGTCATTACTCAATCAACGAGTAATATATTTTCTAACTAAGAGTTTTTTTATCAAACAAATAGTATCATTTGTGACCAACTATTTATCTATTAATGTAATTATAATGATTATTAACGTATATATTTTGCTTAAAGATTCAAACTCTTTTAACAAAAAAAAAGTTTTTTAGCGCACAAATTAATAGTCATTCATGAAAATATTATTATTATTATTATATATATATATATATATATATATATATATATATATTAAAATATATATAAATTTTAATTTGAATCATTTTACAAATAAAAATTAATAATAATCAACTCTATATATTGTTAACAACTTTAAGGGTATTTCAGACATTTTGACCCAAAAAATGCTTAAAAACACTTGTTTACTAAATAAATCAATAACTTTTTTTCAGTTTCAACAATTTTATCCAAACACGTAACTGCTTATTTT
>NC_061117.1:182065604-182241910 GCF_002878395.1 Capsicum annuum | reverse complement strand
ACTCTTAGTTAGAAAATATATTACTCGTTGATTGAGTAATGACTATCACTATTAAAATATTGACGAATACGAATGTTGCGTTGGGAAATATAGATGGATCATTCACTAATTGTCCATCAAGTTGTATATCTTCAATGAGTATTCTTCATATATTTTGATTGATGAGTTATTTTTTTATTAGAGAAATTCATATGTTGTACAATAATAATTGTCCAAATTTAAAACAATATATTAAAGAAGGAGAATAATATATAAAAATTTATATTTCATAAATTAGAAGTTTCATAGAAAAGAAGTACTAATATAACTACACAAGAGTAATTTGGAATAACGGAGAATTTTGAGGGACAAAAATGTATTTTAATTGGTCCAAGTATAATGGCTTATAAGCCAAAAAAAAAAAAGTTGGGAATTGAAGCTTTTAGTTTTGAGATTAACTAGAACACACTGTCGGTGGATAGGTATTTTTACACAGTCAAGGAATCTTAATGTTTTTTATGGGTTTTATTTTTCAACTAATTTTATCTTTTAACATTTTAGAAAAAAAAATAGTACTCCTATAAGGTAACTTGTACTCTTAAATTTATTTTATGGAGTTTATTTCCAAGTATGATATGACTTTAACAAAATTTGAAAGGATTCCATTTCTTGTCTTCATCATCATTAGTTTTAGGTATCGTTTGTAGCTAGACCATTGAGCAAAATAGAGGAATACACTTTCAAAGATCGAATAATAAATCGTAATTCTAAATGAAAAGAGTGTTTCCTATAGTTCGTAAGTAAGTTTATTAAGTAATTAGGTGTGTACATGATTCAAAAGTAAGTTCAGATGTAAATCGTTTTCATTGCAGTATCACTCATAAATATAGTTTCATCTCACCAGATTCAAAATAAATTCTCTTAAAAATCAAAGAAATAATCTTTCACTTTAAAAAATATGCACACAGTTCTTTCAATGGAGAGTTGATGTTTTGACATTGATAGAGAAAGATATGAAGCCATAGATGAGGGGCAGTCTAGGAGAGAGAGAAGGAGACTGTATTGTAGATGGAGATCTGCGAAGAAAGAGAAAAATAGCGTGAAGTCAATTGATAATATTATCCATAAAAGCATTAGGATTCTTTGATCGTGTAAAAAAATTTATCCACTGACAGCGTATTCTAATTAATCTCTTTAGTTTTTGGCTTATAAAAGTAAATTTTGACTTTTATTTAAGCAATTTTAAAACTTATCAAACAGTTGAAAAAATAAAAAATAGCTTAAAGACTATTTTGACCAAAATATAAGTTAATCCAAACACCCACATATTCACTTGTGTGCTTCTAAAAATGGAGTCAGTTGCATTTTCACACTCACCGTACGTACTTTTTTATGATTTGCACTTTATTTTATTTTTTATGACCTGCACCTTATTTTAATTTTCTTTAATGATTCACACCCTATTTTTTTTAATTTTCCTATAAAATAATAAAAGTATTTTTTTTTTGAATTTTCTATAAGGGTAAAATTAAAATACAATTAATTAAAAGAATAAATGACACAAATTAAAAAAGAGGTCAATAAGAGAAAAATTTGTCGGATAACTTATGAACATGGTTACATCTTATTTTCTCATTACGTTTTTTCACAACTCCAAATCCTTATTGTGGTTTCTGTGGACGCACTTGTTGAATGCCTTTTTTGTTATTTTATTTTTAATTTTGAAAATTTGCAATTTGCGTTCGATATTCACTAATTAATTCCTAATTATTTACTTTTATAACCATATTCTTCAGACTCTTGTAAAAATGATGTTCACGAAGTACATCACCAAAGGGGCCTCACTCGCTGGCACAATCCAACACTACACATTCCTCTATAGATGAAACTGCGCAATTTCATACATTCAACTAATTGGTAGATCGATGAGGAAGTCTTCTATAATAATAATAATAAAAAAAAATTGTAGAGTTGATAGTTGGAGATATGGAGTTCGTAGATGAAATTGTCACATCTCATAGGAGCCCCAAACTTGAAAGCCCAGTGACATCTACATGGTACGCTATTGGTTTCAATATGCTCTCTTAACAGATCTGCAGGAAAGCATAATGGTGTCTGATTTATCGATTTGGAGAGACAATTATTTTGAGAGGCAAATGAACTTTGATCGATCACTTCCTTTTTTTGTTAGCTCTTTTTTACTTTGTGTCATTTATTTTATTTATTAATTGTATTTCAGTTTTTCCCTTATAAAAAATTCAAAAGGAGAGTACTTTTATTATTTTGCAAGATAATAAAGAGGTTAGGGTGTGAATCGTAAAAAAAAAAAAATAGAATAGAGTGCAAATCATAAAAAAAATACGTTAGGGTGCGAAATGCAACGGAATCTTTAAAAGTGTAATCACCACTTTGTCCAACTCTCCCATCTTAATGCACACAAGTTTAGTTAATGTAAGATGGTTTAAAAAATTAAGTTTCACCGAGTTTAAGAGTTTAGTTTATAAAAGAGAGAATGGGAGGGTTCAGTTTACAAATGAAGACAAGTATGAGGGTCTATTTAGTTATTTCACTAACTATTTTCGAACTTTATATTCTCCCCCTAGGTAGCTTTTGAATTTGCAGGTACAGATCTAAAACAAAAGTAAGTTGGCAAGGAAAAGGGATTTGGTTGACCCATATCCTAAACTTGAGCAATGCTTACATCAATTAAGGAGAGAAGTAATCCTTCCCTATTACATCTCGCAAGTTGAATAGGGAGATGCTAATCTTGCGGTCATGGTTGAAGATCAATAAGCCTGCAGGACAATACGCGAAGTGGTAATCTTACTCGCAACCAATGTCACCTCCTCCATCCGCAGACCAAAACCTGGAGGTAGATTCGAGCTTAAACAGAATATGATGCAATTTTTGCACAATAGTGGGCAATTCACGAGCCTGTCACATGAGGATCCACAGGTCCATCTGCAAAAGTTTTTAGAGAACAGTGACACATCTACTCCATTGTAGTCTTCACTGATTACGTGAGGCTCACACTCTTCCCCTTCTCACTTTTGGGGGAAACGAAGAAATAGTTAAAGGCGGAATCTTCAAAATCCATCACTACTTGGGATGACCTGGCGAAGAAGTTCCTCATCTGATTCTTTCCATCTGGGAAAACTGCGAGGTTAAGAAGTGAGATCCTGAGTTCTAACAAAAGCCAAACAAGAATCTTTATCATGCATAGAAAAGATTCAAATCTCTTCTCAAGAACTGTCATACTACCAACAGACTAACGAGGTATTGACTCATATTTTTGTTAAAGCCCTTGACCACACCACAAAATTTTGTTAGATTCAACTGCAGGTAGTCAAGCCTTGGAGAAAACTTATGATGAGTTATATACTTTGCCAAATCAAATTGCACAAGGTAATCCCAAATGGTAGAGTGATATGTCCATAAGTACAGTGAAGAAGCCTGTTGAGATGATTGAAGTGGATAATGTCACAGTTTTGGCCGGTCAGTTGGCTTCTTTTCAAAATCAAATGATGATACAATTTAGTAAACTAAGTGTGAATCAATCTCAGGCCCAAGTAAATGCAGTTCAACATACCCCGTCTTGGTGTGAGAATTATAATATTAATGGTCACTCTGCATACTCGTGTGGAGCAAATCTGAAGTCGGTTAATTTTGTAGGCAATACACAAAAGGGTAATTAGAATTTTGGTAATACCTATAACCGCAGTTGGTAAGGTTAGTCAAATTACTAATGGGGAAATAATCATACTCAAACTTAACAGTTTAAGTAGCAGCAAAATACTCAGGCTACTAATATCAAAGAGACATTGAAAAAAATCTTGGCAAATAAGGGATAAATGGTTGAAGAGATAAGAAATCAGCAACTTGCTCAGAAGAATTTGGAGACGTAGTTGGGGCAGTTGGCCTAGGCTCAGAATATAAGACCTCTAGGGGGTTTGTCATGTGACCCAGAGAATCTGAAGCAGGTAATGGTAATTACCTTGAGGAGTGATAGTGACTTGATTGACAGACCTCCCGAAAAAAATTAGGAGGTCCAAGTAGAGTTAGTCCCACAACAGGTAAAGGAGAGACAAATGGCAGCCTAAGATGCTGAAAATTCAGAAAAGTTTTAGTACCCCAAAAACAAAGGCAATTGATCATACACAACAGAGATCATCGTCGTTATTCCCTCAGGAGTTTAAAAAGGCTAAAGAAGATGCATGCTTTAAGAATTTTTTTGACACGTTCAAAGAACTTCGCATTAACCTTTCTTTGCAAGATGTTTTGCAAGGTATGCGTTAGTAAGCTAAGTACTTAAAGGACATGGTCACCAATAATATAAAGTTGTTCAACATCGATACGATAGCACTTACTGAGGAGTGCAGTTTTGTGGTAATGAAGAAGATGTCAAAAAAGCTCAAGGACCCAGGGTGTTTCACCCTCCTCATAAAAATTAGTGAAAGTGATATGGTTCACACTTTGAGTGACTTGGGGACAAGCATAAATTTGATACCCCTATCAGTGTTTAATATTCTTGGTTTGGGAAAGTCAAGGTCATGTTTTGTGGTGCTTCAAATGACGGATAGAACAAGAGTAGTGCTTGAAAGAATCACTGAGGATGTTCTCATCAAAATGGATAAATTCTTTACTCAGACTGATTTTATTATGTTTGATTATGATGTAGATATTGTGTATCGATCATAGTCGGACATTTATTTTTGGCAACTGAAGAAGCACTGATAGATGTAAGAGAGGGCACTCTAAAAATGAGATTGAATGATGAGAAAGTGGTTTTCAAGGTATGGAAAACACCTAATCCACCTTTGCATTATAAGTATTTGTGCATGATCACAACCATGGAAGTGAATGGGTGTGGGGTGGAGGAGTTCAAGCGATCAATAACCTCTTTGAACTATCTTATAGAGTGGCTGAAACTGCCCATTAAGTCTGAAGTTCAGAAACTTGAGAAGGATCCTATAGAGGTAAGTGTGGAGAGAGCTGTAGACCTTGAGAGTAAGCACTCAAGTTGTTGGAAAAGAGTGAGAAAATAGATTCCGAGTAGGAGTAAGATGATGAAGGAGTATGATTGGAGAGTAGTGATGTGAATCGTGTTGTGAAACTAAATCAAATTGCTTGGGAGGCAACCCAAGTTATGGTAGGTATTTTTTATTTTTTTTATTTTTTATCACTATTGTTTTTGTTTTTGTGTGAGTCACAGGTTAAAGGAAAGTTTGAGTACTGAAGATCTAATATAAGGAGCATGACAAAGACTAGGTGTGGGGTTCTTAGACCTCATTGATGATTAAAGATGCTATTATCTAGGCCTAGAGGCCTCATGGAGTATTTCTATCCTTACTTTTAATTTATACTTTAGGAACACAGTATGATTTTAAGTGTAGGGTGGGGGAATCTTCCGATTGCTTAGGGTGAAGTGTTGCTACAGGATTTCTATTTATAGTTATTTTTCTAGTTTTGACTAAATTTTTAAAAATTACAAAAAGATTTTTCCTTTGTTTCCTTTTTGTCTTTGTTGGTGTAGTCTAGTAGGGACACACTTCTCCTATCCTTTCGTTTTTCTTTGCAATTTTTTTATGGGATGTCTATTAAATTCAGTATCCCTTTTTTATTTTTTAGGAGTAAATTTTAAAATTTTTGTATTAGGATAAGTGAGATGCTCTTACTATGTGCTTTGTGTAATTACATGATCCAAGTGGTTTAGAATGTAAAAAATATATTAGATGTGTTGAATGACTACTATTGAGACACCTAGGCTTATTTATATGACTTTTGTGCGATGTTGGCTTAATTTTGAATTCTTGCTATTGCTTGGTTTAGAGTCTATAGGATCCTACTTGATTTGAGCATGTGCTATGTGTAAGTGAGGGTTTTTTTTTTTCATATTTCTTATGACATATTGGTGTCTAGAACTTGTTTGGTGTGTGTGAAAAACAAAACAAAGAATGTTGGGTTTAGAAGATGATATAGAAATTTATTTGATAGCTATGTTTCATACCTTCTTTATCTACCCTTGTTGCATGATCTTAGTTAGCCCCGTTGATCCTTTAGCCTATTCTTTGATAGCCTCATTTGTAGCTTATTTCCTTTCTTTGATTGATCATAATTTGATCCAAATATCCTAATGCTTTAGTTAAGATTAATTAGGTTAAGGAGTGTAAAATTAAAAAGGTAAAGGTGAATGTGAATCCCCCAAATTGTAGTTAATGGTGTGAAAAAATTGATATATTATGGTTGGTAGTGGTGTAATGAAAATAAAAAAAGAGATTGATCAAAATGGATCATGTGTTGAAAGAGAATACTCCCTCCTGACTATATGTGTGAACTAACTTAAATAGATGGGGCAAAAAAAGAGTTGTGGGAAGATAGAAGTAGTAAGAAATTGGTTGTTTAGAGAGGATTCTAATGTATAGTGTGATGTATTAAAGCGCTTTGGGGAAATAGTCACTATTACTAGCCAGAATAGTTCATGCCGGTCTCTTAACCTACATTTACAATCCTTTAAGTCCTACTTGATATTGAACCTAGATATTATGATATTAGTGGAGTACTACACTAAGGGCAAGTATATGGTTCATATTATGTGGCATGTGAATTCTTTATGAGAGTGAGCAAAATTCAATTCTTCTTCCCATCCTTTTAATAAATTGCATATCTATGAGTATAGCTCTCTTGTGGTGAGTGATAGTCAGGTGACTTATATGATCTCTTAGATCGAGTAATATGCATGATTTTTCCAACTTAGTAGAGTTAATTTTTGAGGTTAGGATGTTTTTGGAGTAGTATTTATGAGCTTTCAATTGTAATATGACATGCCTGGTGTAGAACCTGCTATTCATGTAGTCATTGTAGTGCTAACTTGAGTGTCTCACTTGTAGTAGTAATATTGGATTCTTTCTTGGATGGTGCTCAATGTAAAGAATTGTTCTAGGAAGAACAAGGCTTTAACTGTGGGGTGGTGATCTTAGGTGTATTTATACAGCTAAGTGTCATTATCTATATGTATTTAGCCTAATTTTAAGGACTTCTTGTACGCGTAATGAGTTGTTAATGATATGATTGAGCATATATATATATATATATATATATATATATATATATATATATTAAAGTACATGTTTATAGTATTTAAGGTGTGTTAAAATAAGTTCATAATCAAAGTGTCCACATAGATTTTAGATGAGAAAACTAGTATTACTAACATGAGATATGTGTTGTTCTAGTGTATCTCGATGTACTCTATTATGTTGTGTGCACTAATTGGTGTTGTTTGATATTATAGGAGATCATATAATATATTATGAGAAATGTCGAGGATCAAAACAAAGCTTAAATGATGTTGGAAAGGCAACTACAATGTGTAGAACTTAGAGGCAAATGGAAGGAGTTAGCTACAAAGAGAAGTGGATGATTTGAGCACAAGAGTGTGTCACGTCCTCAGAGTTTCGAGATAAGGTTATGCCACACCCTAAGACAAAAATTACATGACAATTTCCAGTGATCATCCACGTTAAAGGCGTGCCATGCCCCTAAACGCGGATGCACAAGGACGTGCCACGTCCAAGAGTTAAAAATGACTAATTTCGTCTATAGCATAAATAGGACACTTGGATCTTAACAAGAACATATTGGATGACTTTGGGTCTAGATAAACACATTAGAAGGCTTCAATTAAGGTTCTTATTTTTTTTTTTTTTAGTTTTTACGTATGATTTTCAATCTTGTGATTCATTGTAAAACTGAGTGACTAAACACCTTTGTTCTAGGATTGAGGCCAAGAACATTAATACTTAACTTGCAATTGATTTGATTAATTTTGATTTTCATATTTGGTTGTTCATGTATTTTTATTCTTACTATTTTATGAATTCGCGACCCTTAGGATAAGCCTAAATTTCTATTGTGAGTCGGAAAGAGAAGCATTAGATAGATCATGAGGTATATGGAGTGGGATCTTATACTTTAGAGAAATTAAAGATAGGATTTGCATTTAGGATAGGAATATACCTAATTTCCATACTTGGTTGAAATACAGAATGACATATAAATGAGTTTAACTTAGTTCTCACATTTTTTCTTAATGATGTAGTTGTGGAGCTAAGTTAGATAGAATATTAGAGGCTCGAAAGACCATGATCATGTTATCAATACCGTGAATGAATAACCAATGAGATTGTATTGCTTAGTAGGATTATTCATAGTGCCTTGACCCAGGATATCTGCTCATTATTGTCTCCAATACTTTATATTCTTGTTGTTGTTTCTTTTGAAGTCGCAAAACTCAAAGTTTCTTTGTGGTTATGCTTTGCACTTGTTTAATCTCATTAGTAAAACTAGAATTGAATTATGGCTAAATACAAGTCTCTTGGGTTCGAAATCTGGCTTAAAATAGCTACTTTACTATTTGCACTACCATGTATACTTACGTGTGCAGTAAGAACGCAACAGTCTCAAATTTGACACTAAGGTATTTTTTTTCCTTGTCATATGGTTAATAATCTTACAGAACTTGAGTTCCTTTCCTTTTAAAGTTACGAACAAGAACTACCTTTCATTGGTGTTGGATGCCGAAATCCACTTAGATGCAATGGTCTTGGAGACACCATTAAAAAAGAAAATGCAACATCTAACCAAAATTATACTAAGACTATGATATTCTTGCATCATCATCTTGATAAAATTCTGAAAATCAAATATCTCACTACTAAGGACCTACTTATTTTATGAAATAGCTTGGAAGACAGATATGACCATCTAAAGATAGTCATCCTTTGGAAGGTACAATATGAATGAATGCATCTGAGGTTTCACGACTATAAGTCTATTTATGAGTATAATTATGTCATGTTTAGAATTTCTTCTCAGATGAAACTATGTGAGAAGAAAGTCAATGATGATGATATGATGGAAAAGACCCTCTCCATCTTTCATACCTTGAATGTGCTCTTGTAGCAACAATACCGAGAGAAAGATTTTAAGAAGTATACTGAATTGAGTTCTCATCTTCTCATGGTTGAAAAAAATACTAATTTGTTAATGAAAAATTCGAGAATCAACCTATTAGATCTACGCCATTTTCTGAAGTAAATGAGTTGTATGCTAACCATGCTTGGCATAGAAAAGTTCGCGACTTTGGATATGGTCGTGATCATGATCATGATAATCAAGAAAGAAATCTTGTTCCTGATTTTAATCATAAATCAAATAAAAAATATAATAAAAAAAGAAGAAGAAAATATTAGAAAGGTAAAACAATAGCTTGCTTTCGATGTAATGGAAAAAGATACTAGGCACATGATTGTAGTGCTCTCAAACACTTAGTTAAGTTTTATCAAGCATCACTAAATAAAAAGAAAAACATTTTGTGGCTAATTTTATCTCTATAAATTATGTCGATATCACATGTTTGGATGTTGCAGATTTCTTCGAGAACCCTGAAGGAAAGATCAATCACTTGATTGGTGGTTGTTCTTTGACTATGAAAGAATGAGTAATTTTTTATTTTTGCTAGTAATAATAATTAGTGAATAAAAGACCATGTAAACGTAGTTGTTTGCATAAGTATAATCTTTAATTAATATTGATTGATTTAGTTATATTATCATAGTTAATTAGTGAATTAAATTCAATTTTATTTTATTTTGATTAAACATTTTTGTTGTTCATCTTAGTTATTATATTTTAAATACTATCATATTGCTTACTTACTTGAAAAAAAAGGACAAAACTAGACAAAACAAGGTACCCAATGAAAAGAAGAAAAGAATTTTTTTGTACATGTGGACCCTAGTTTCCAATTATAATAGAAAACAAATGGAAAAAGAAGAAAGGAAAATGTATAATAAGGAAGCTTATTTTCCGGAGTCTATTGTGAAAAAGTAATTATTATTTTTTTTTAAAAAAATCCTCTTTTATTTGTTAAAGTTAATGTGAGTCTGTTGTGAAAACTTTCTGATGTGGTCCGTGGTGAAAACTTTGGCATGACATATATGAATTCCTATTAAAAGTAATAGTACCTGGAAAAAAAAAAAAAACTAAACTAAAAAAGGGCAAATGTCACTTATGAAGCATTATGTACCATCCTTTTTTTCAATTTTATTTTGTACAAATTTTGGAACATGTCATCGTCCTTTAGTTTATTATTACATTGCTACTTAATATTTACTTTGTAGTTTTTAACAACACAACTATTTAATATATATATTATTGTGTATGAAGAATGGATAATTCTCAAAGTAAGTTGTCTAACTATGTAAATATTTGTTTGATTAATTCTAGGACAACTCATACAATATTCAAAAACAATAAAAATATTTTTCTCATTTAAACATGTGCAAGATAAATATTACTATAATTTCTGATAGCACCAATTTGATTGAAGGATCTGAAAAGCCATTGTAATCTTGCCTAAGGGAGTTAAACTTATCATAAATAATGTTATGTTCTCTCCTAAATCTCAGAGAAACTTGTTGAGCTTTAAATATATTTGTAAAAATGATTATCATGTCAAGACAATTGATGAGAGATGAATTTTGAATATCTTGGTATCATCAAGAATGTCTTTGGGCAGACATGTGCTATTGAAAACTTTTCTGCTTTATCTTCTGGCTTGTATTGGATAAATATTAGTGCAATTGGAACACATTTTATAGTAAATCAGAAGTTTACTAATTCAAATACTTTTATACTTTTGAATAATCTTCCAAGACATCCTGAATCTATAATGATGATACAAATTATAGAAAATTCAAATGAACATCCATTAAAAAACTTGAAGGTTCTTTAAAATGGATAATTTTCATGTAATATTTGTTATCAGAGCAAGTTAATTATGAGGTTGTCACCAACAAAAGTTGGGATTGAGTCCTCAGCGTTCTTGAAACGCATACATTGAGATATTTTTGGATTTATTCACCCCCCCCCCCAATGGGTCATTTAAATACTTTATGATCCTAATAGATGTTTCTTATAGATGGTCTCATGTGTGCTTATTGTTATCTCTCAACTTCGCATTTGCAAAATTATTAGCACAAATAATATAATTACGGGCATAATTTCATGATAATCAGATTAAGTCTATTTGCCTTGATAATCCTACAGAGTTTTCATCCTAAGCATTTAATAGATATAAGTCTATTTGCCTTGATAATGCTATAGAGTTTTCATTCCAAGCATTTAATGATTACTGCTAATCAGTTGGGATAAAATTTAAACATTTTTCAGCTCATGTTTATACTCAAAATGACCTCGCTGAGTCATTAATTAAACATTGACAGTTGATAGCAAGAGCATTGCTAATTAAAATTAGCTTGCCCACTTCTGTTTAGGCTCATACAATTTGTATACTGCAACACTTATTCATCTCAGACCAATAAATTATCATAAATTTTTTCTGTTGAAATTGATTTGGGTCAAGAGCCTAATATATCTCATCAGAAATTTTTTGGATGCATTATATATGTGCCTATATCACAATCAAATTGCACCAAGATGGACCCTTAAAGAAGGTTAGAAATTTATGTTAGGTTTGAATAACCCTCCATTGTTCTCTATCTTAAACCATTAATAGGAGATGTGTTCACTGTTTGATTTGCACATTATAGATTTGGTGAGATAGTTTTCTCAAAATTAGGGGAGAGATAGTGACATCAAAAGAGAAATTTTATGAAAAAATTTATCACTATCTCATCTTAATTCACGTACTTCTATTTGTGAGCAAAAAGTACAAAAGATTATTCATCTGTAGAAAATTAGAAATCAAATGCCTAACACATTTACATATTTAAAAAGGATCACCATATCACATATTCCTGTAGCGAATTTCCTAATTTGAATTGATGTTCTTAAAGGACCATCTACTAGTATCATAGCTAATGAGTATAAAGCACACCTGAAACTTGGTAGTCCATCGGATTCTAAGGATCAAAATTTGAGAAAAAGAAAAATAAATGGTCAAGATGACATTATGAAAGATCCTCATATAGAAGTTTAATATATGAGCAATTTTAATATCCCGAAAGGAATCAATGAGCCTGAGAAAGGAACTATCCATAAATTCAAGTGATGAGGAACTAATTTGAATCGATCTAAAATATTAGTGAATTATATCTTTGCCTATAATGTTAAAACAAATATCGTACAAGATAACAAGGATCTTGAACCTCAATCTGTCAAAGAATATCGATAAAGACAAGATTGAATAAAATGACAAGAAATAATTCAATCAGAGTTGCATTCACTTATCAAACGTGAAGTTTTTGGACTTATAGCTCAAACACCTAATGATATTAAACTTGTTGGCTATAAATGGATCTTTGTGCAAAAAAAAAAATGAGAAAATGAAATACAAAAGTATAAGGCACGCCTTCTTGTATAA
This sequence comes from Capsicum annuum, assembly GCF_002878395.1. Lineage (NCBI taxonomy): Eukaryota > Viridiplantae > Streptophyta > Magnoliopsida > Solanales > Solanaceae > Capsicum > Capsicum annuum. Next base: position 182,229,546 of record NC_061117.1, on the reverse strand, counting down.
GAATTTTTATAACGGCCTAGTGTCAATTATGAAAAGACATATTTATCAGTTATGAATGCAATATCATTGCATTATCTTATTAGTTTTACTATCCATGAGAGACTTAAAATGCATCGATGGATGTGGTTATTGTTTATTTATATGGATCACTTGATAATGATGTGAATAAGGATACATTCTGACCTCAAAAAAAGAATGAGAAGTCTTGGTTCTGAAGTTTCATATCTTAGTGCAATTGGTGCACTAATGTTTCCTATAAATACTACAAGGCCTGATATAGCCTTTTTGATTAATTGTTAGCAAGGTATAATTCTGCTCCCACTAGAAGACATTGAAATGGGATCAATTACCTAAAAGGGACTACCAATATGGACTTATTTTATTCTAATAATTACAGTCTAGATATTAGGACTCGATTTCTCAGTTCTTGATGACACCTACTATAACCCACTGATAGGTAAGCCAACCCGTAGTCTAGAAAAAATAGTAACAGACTATCCAGAGAAATAGAGAAACTAGTGGAAATAAAATTAAATAAAAGACTAATATAGAATAGAACCCCAAGACTAGGTGAAGCCAGTACTAGCGCTTCTAATACAATCAAAGTACAAAAGAAAATACAACATAAATATACATGTAGAAACAATCTTTAAAATATAACATAGAAATAAGTATAATCAATATGAATGAGAGCAGGAATACTCTGAACATCAGGAGTTCACCCCAAATCTCTTATCCATAGCTGCTTCGTGAGTTGCACATATTAACAGCGAGAACTCGCACTATGATCTGCAGGTTGTAGAAGTGTAATATGAATACCAAACATGTGGTACTCAGTAAGCTTTGGTCGACTAAAATCCAAAGATAATGTTAACCTAAATAACAAGTAAAGCAGGAATATAAACTACAGGTAATTGTCCAAGTACTAAACATAATAATGCTAATGGAGCCACAAGGATAACTATACTATTCTAATAGTAACCGGGGATCAATTTGTAACACTATACACTAGCCAATATACAAATAAAGAGTGAAAGAAAGATATATAGTAGTAACGCAAGGCCAAAGATACATATACAAAATGAATATATAGGGAGGGAGATAGATATATGGTAATACCATATATACATATACATATATAGAGAGAGGGGGGGGGGGGGAATAACTCAAAGGTAATACCCTAAGGTGCCAACCTACATATCAAGGAATCCTAATCTAGTAGAAAAGTTAATACCGGCATAATTAAAGCCTCTAACCTAAGTATCTATCCATGATGTTACCTATCAGTAGCATAACTCACCAAAATAAAGAAAAAAAATTAGAAATATACCAAAAATCTTGAGTACCTGTTCATAACAATCCTACCACGAACTAACCATGATAATCAACAATAAATTAATCGACTAGTCCGGACAAACAATAACCTAACTAGGCCCTCATAAGCCTGAAAAGTTCAAGAAAGAACTCAACAAACAACAACCATAAATTATACCTACACAACCCCCCATAAGGTTGATAGATATATGCATCAAACAAAAATTCTAATGATAGGCAATGCATATGAATGCATGCAATATAAACTAGAAATACCATGTCCAATATAAGTGTCATAATGTACATAGTATGTGTATTTTCTCTGGCTTAGTAGCTCACAAAGGCAAGATCTATGACAAACATCCTTCTTGGGCACTGTGGCTCATGGATGAAGGGACCCATAAGGGACTCGTGATATCTGTATAAAGTGTTTGATCCTGAACCAGGACTTTATTAATCATCATAACTGATAAGTTGTCATTTGACGACTTTCTAGTACTGTTTAAGCCTAAATTATCATGCTTTTTCATTGATTTCCATTATTTTGATATTTATCTCATACTCAATGTTCATTTATGTAGGAAGAGTTAAAAAGAAAAGACGAGTAAGTCTTTTAAATCAAAAGGAGGTCAAATATGAAAGTAAAGGGCCATCTGTTTTGCATCCGCTTTCCACCTTCTCTACATCTGCTTTCCACCTGCTCTCCATCTACTTAAGTAGATTAAGAGCAAGGTGGCGAGCAAGGTGGCATTTTTGTAATATTGAGTAAATGTGGAATTGGGGCTTAAATAGGGGATTTAGCTCATTTTCACAATCTTTTATCTAAACACTATCCATCCTTAGTTTAGTTGAGGGTTTGTAATCTCTTGGAGCTTGGTGCTTAAATTTGTACTAATTTAAGGCAAGAATTAATTAGAGGAACTCCAAAGAGTTGATTTGGCTTCTTCCATTGAAGATTCATTTGAGTTTGAACTATGGTTTGTCCTTTTATTATTTTTTATGAATAACTTTAATGGAAATCTTGGTCTATTTTGGTTCATTGTCTTTATGATTTGCTAGTCTACCTTTTGGGGTTATGCTTTATTAAGGTGCAAGTGTGTGTGGGTTATAATTGTAGCTCAAATTCTTAGTTAATATTGTTGGGTTCGACTATTTCTTGATTAAGTTAGTTAAGATTTGGGCATGAAAGTCCCAAATATCCAAATGGGTTTGTTGGATGAAAATCCCAAGCTCTTGAAAGATCAGACCATCCTTGAAGGGGGGTTTGGGTAAACTTTTGGAACCCACCTTATCCTTGAAAGAGGGATGTGGGAACCTAGGTAATAGTACACAATTTATAGGCATAGTTCGCTAATTTTCACTATCTTAGACATAAGGGTGATTTTGAGATTGACTATACCTTGGGCATCATCCTAGAAATAAAGATGTCTAATTGAGGTTTTGGGTGAAATTGTTTTCAACACCCATGAGGTATTCGAAAGAATCCATGGGTGATATTTTTGATGTTTTGTTGAAAAGCTAACATCAAAACCCTCTAACCTAGCCTACCCGCTCATGCATTAACTTGAATTGGATGCTACTTTCACGTATTGACACGTACTAATTTTCCCCTAGGAAAGCATAATCCCAAGATCCATTCCTTATTGATTACCCTCTAATCTATTCTTAGTTTTGAATTAGTCCCTTAGAAGCCCAAGAATTGTCTTCACATTCGAAAAGATTGAAAATCCCCCGAACTATTTTGTACCATAGGTTTGAACTTAGCTAGTAGCTATCATTTTGAAGTTACTCAATTGTCACTCACATTGTTCCTCGTGGATTCGACCCCGACTCCTAGTTGGGTAAATATATTGACAACGACCACCTTGCACTAAATTAACATGTAAGTTGAGCATTATCAAAAATGGCATCGTTGCTGGGGAACAATTTGGCCTATTGAGTTAGTTTGGAAATTTAGCTTACTTGCTTTATTTCAAACTTATAAATATTTGTTTGTTGTATTAGGTAGATTTTTATTTTCATTTGCTTATTATTATGACATCTTGTAATGAAAATAATTTTGGTGGTTTGAAATCTTATCTTGATGATCTGTGTCCATATTATGACGGACCCCACTTTTGGCGAGATTGTAGATATGCTCCTCGAAAAAAAAATGTGTGCACCATCTCGATCCTATTGGGAGTATGATTGTTCTTTATATGGTGGTCGAGATGGACATTGGAGCGATTGTCCAAATGCCCCCTTCCCCTGTTATACTAACCTAATTGCTAGTTTTTCTTATGATTTTGATAGGTCTTATGATTAGAAAAAGGAAGAACAACATACCAAAGACAATAGGATTGAATCAATGCTTCAACTTATCTTGGATCGGGTGGACATAATGGGGGACAACATACATCTCATGCATCAATCCGTGGGGGCATGTAACAAGGAAATCAAAAGGATGGAAAAAATGGGTAATGAAGTCAATCTTTCAAATACCATGAGTATACCCTCTCTTCTAAATGATCTCAATATTGAAGAAGCCTTGGTGATTTCCTTACCAACCAAATCTAAGATGGTTGAAGAAGCCAAAAATGAGGAAATAGTACTAGAGTCAAAACATGAAATCAAACAAATCCTTTGTGAAGGCACTAGTCCATTTTGGGGTGACAATATTAAAAGGACGCAACCCCAAAATTAAGGGATAGACCTCCTTCAAACCACTTTTTAACATTATGTTTAGTGGGTGTGATGAAAGTCAAACCACCCAAGGAAATAATGAACTTTGGAAATGAGGAGAAAAATCCTTACATTTTGGAGTTTTCATTCCAAAAGGGAAAAATGAAGCCCCCCACTTGAAGGTCAATAAAGGCAAAATTCAATATACAACAAGTGGATTTTTTATTTTCTTATGGATACCGAATGAGCCTATTTGAAAATTTAATGTGAAGTTGGGTAAGAGATTCAAGTCGTCAAAGTGACGAGATAAAGAAAGTGTCATTGTGTCCTTACCTTTTACCAACTTGTCTCGAAGATGTATTGATCAAAAGTTGGACCGACTCTTCAAATCCTCCAAGTGGAGACAAAAATAATAGCCAAAAGATGTCGTGTCGCATCTTTAACTAAGACGTTTCTTAGGAGGCAACCCAAGAAATTTTTCTTGATGATTTCTAACATTTTTTATTCACATTTTATATTGTTTTGGTGTTTATAGGTGACTTCATAAGTCGGGATGTGTGAAGGAAAGTAGCTCAAAACTACGCCCCGAGCAAAATTTTAAGCTGAAATTTTTCTCCAAAATCAGTAGTACCAGGTTGGACCTGTATGTGATATGCTTTGGCAGTCCAAACGCAGTCCAAGAGCACCTGGAACACAGTTTGTTGTAGCTAAACTATTTTGACCTGCGCTGGACATGCTTAAGTAGTCCAGGCGCAGGTCCAGCATACTTGGAACGCAGATGGAAGCAACAAGGCTGTTTTGACTTGCACTGGACATACTTAAGAAGTCCAGATGCAGGTCCAAAGCACCTAGAATATAGGAGGGATGGATCAGGCTATTTTGACCTACGCTGGACATGCTTAAGCAGTCCAGACGCAGGTCCAACGCACCTGGAATTCAGCATGGTGTTACATGCAATATTTCTCTATTTTTTTGTCGTAATCTTGATTTCTTTCAACCTTAATTAAAACTCCTAATTTCTTATCTCAAGAATGAAAACTTGGAAGCCTTAAATTAGAATTTCATCTCATTTTTCCCTCTTAAGTAAGCTTAAAAAACATGATCTTTCATAAAACTTTCTTTGGAATTCTTTTTAAAGTTTGAATATTGATCACATTTCATGATTTATTTTAGTTTAAATTTATTTTATTTGAGCTTAATTTGGTAAAATGTGGTTGTTGGAATGAATACTTTTGAATGTATGCCTTGTTTTACATGTCCAATTGTAAATTCTTTCTTCATACACTAGTACACACCAAGTGTTCGACGAAATACCCACTTGTAGTTTATTTGCTTAATTGAGTGGTGGGTGATTTAATTGGGTTAGTATGATTACAAATAGTGTGTTTGGTGATGAATTGGGGCATTTAGCTTGTTCACGTGTGCTTTCATTCTATTTTTCAAGCTTTTACCTTTGATGCACGCCAATATCGATAAGAGATGAACGCATTATATGCTTGTAATCGTTAATGTGAACTTTCTTGGGGCATTGTGTGATCATTCTTGGAGCATATTTTTGTGTCCAAATGGTCTTAAATATTGGATAACTAGTGGTTTTTTTCTTGAGATTATTGATGAATGTTGTGTCCATGGTTTGATCGATAAATATGCTTATCATAGCATTCACGAGTGAAGTCTGAGTAACTTGAGAGACATAAATTCTTACCTTGCCCTATGATAGATCGGGTGACACCATTCTTAAGGGTATAGGGACATTTGTGTTTCAATTGGGGCCATGAATGTTTTATGAGCCAAATGGGCGATATGTGAAGGAGTGACAATGTCGAGTTTAAAGAGTTGAGTGTTGTGACAAATAAGTCCCATGAGTCGCAATGATGAAGTTACCTTGCATCCACCTTCATTTTTCTTTAGTTTTATTTTCTTTCTTCATATATTAAAATCACAAAAAAATGTTTTATTGTTTTTCTTTTGCTTTGGTTTTGGTATTTTCCTTTTCCATAGGTATATCTCCAAGGAACATTTACCATTGGATGATAAAAAGTATCATACTTGGATAAAGGCAAGGTGGAAGCTACCACCATAAAGGGCAAAGCATCGGCCTCTAAAGTAGTCTAACAAGGCCCAGAGATATAACTTTCTAGATCCCAAGATGGTGATAAAATGCCTTTGGTAGTGGACCCAACTTGAGGATCCCAGTACGATGAGGCCCCTAGTAACGCAACATGACTATCTATTGACATGGACCCAAGCGCCAGTATGCCACAGGGAGTTTTTACCCTCTTTTACTCTCATTTTATATTTTTATTGGGGATAATGCAATGAATTTTAACAACGGGGATAAGGGGTACCTTGCTTTATATTTGATTACTTGTTGATTTCATTTGATAGCATTGGTTGGATAGATTTCGGGTTGTACTTTGATGGGCATATGTATAAATATGTAAAGTATCACCCTTGTTGGGCTTATTGCATGCGCTCATTATGAATGTGATGCCCGATTATGATTGTATTAGTATTGATGGTATATTTCGGGTGATACTATGCGCATTGTTCTTGTCGCCTTTTGTATATATGTGTCCAATAAACTCCAAGGGTTTTCTTCAAAACTTGGTTCTTTCCTAAGGAGCAAATTTTAATTTCTCTTTCTTTTAATCTTTTGTTTTTATTTTAGTTTAGTTTCTTTGTCGAACTGAGTGATAATTCACCATGATGGATGATAAGGAGACATCCTTAGGTGAAGTATCTAGTCATTTTGGTTAGCTAGGAAGAAGCAAAAATTCGAAAATACTTTCAAAATGTCATTGGAAAGGAATGAAATATTTTTGAGAAAAATAAAAAATATAGTTTTCTTTAAAAAAAAAAGAAAAAAAGATCAAGGATATTTTGATCTTTCTTTTGAGTGAGACCATTAGACTCAATTTTTGGCTCTCTATTTACTAGGATGAGTCTTTGACTCGGAGTAACTTATGAAGCTGAAATTGCTCAAATTAGTTTAAAGACTAACTTTTTGCTCTATGAGTACGATGCCATGCGTGGTGATATTTTTTGAATAATTTTTGTACATATGTGTAGTCTAGAACTTTCTCCGAGAGTATTCAAAGCAAAATTCTAGACAAGCTTGGTTTGGAGAATGACCCGAGGCTATTTTTGACCCATTATATGACCAAATTCCCACCTTAACATTGTTTCCTAGTTAACCCCTTTGAACCTTTTGGCCCATTTTTCTTTCTTTTTGTAATGATAACCTTGCTAAAACACCTAATCCCTTTTAAAATCTTCCTTTTGGCACTCAACCTCCTTTGATGCATCGAATGATTCAAGGTAGAAAATTATAAGCGTAAGCCTAAGTTTTAGGGATTTGTGTAGTTGGGAGAGTAATGTAAGGGTGGTTCATACTCCAAGTTTGGGGGGATTAATGTGATGTGATGAGATGACCCAAGAAATGTGTATGTAAGGTGGTCAACTCATGTGCGTAATAGATAAGAGGCATACTTGATGATAAAGTTGTATAGCCGAGCCCATAGAATGTGAAGAAAAAATGAGACAAATGGGGGGCTAAGAAGAGCTCAAAGTTAGAAAGTCTCTTAAAAAAGTAAAAGAAAGAAAGAAAGAAAATGGTGGCTTTGAATTGTTTGGTAAATTCTAATTAAAAAGGTTGGCAAAAATGGGAAATGATTTAAAGGTGAATAAGGTGGATAGTTTGAAAGTTTTAGTATAGAAAGGGTTGAGAAATTGCATTGAAGGAGGTATTTTAGTCACTTGATCCATAGATATTCCTTTCTACACCTTAAGTATTCATCTTTACCTGCAAGACCTTAGCGATTTCAAACTAGGTAAGTCTACATTAGTGACGAAAAACACAAAGGGCAAGCCTATGGTTCTACTTATTATACTTGAATTTCTTTGCGAGAGTGAGTGTGAATTCTTTCATTATTTGAGTTCCTTTAGAAATTTTCATGTATTCTGTGTATGTGGAGCTAATTCTTAATTGTGAGCGGCATCGATACTTTGGTGTGGAGGGTGAAGTCTTACTCTCGACTTGGGTAAATGCGTGAAGTAAGCTGCATTGTGAAGATTGAGACAATTTTTAAAAAGTTTGTCTTTCCTCTTAAGATGCTTTGTTGATTTGGAAGGTTCATTTGATTCAAACTTGCATCCTTGCTTCATAAATATGTGCTTATTGAAAAAATTTGGTTTACTTGTCGCCATGACATGTTTAGAAAGTATTTGAAGAGATTTGTTAGCTTATTCCTTTTCTATAGATTTCTTTTGGGTGGATTTAAGTTAAATACCCGATCTCTTTGAATTGTTCTTGATTGCTTAAGGACAAGCAATAGTTTAAGTTTGGGGTGTTGACAAGTTGTCATTTGATGACTTTCTAGTACCTTTTAAGCCCAAATTATCATTCTTTTTCTATTGATTTCTATTGATTTGATATTTATCTCATACTTAATGCTTATTTGTGTAGGAAAAGTTGAAAAGGGAAGATGACAAAGTCTCTAATTCAAAAGGAGGTAAAATGTGAAAGTAAAGGGCCATATGCTTTGCATCCACTTTTCACCTGCTTTCCACCTACTCTCCATCTGCTTAAGTAGATCAAGAGCAAGGTGGAATTTTTGTACTATTGAGAAAATGTGGAATTGGGGATTAAATAGAAGATTTAGCTCATTTTCACAATCTTTTATCTAGACACTATCCATCTTTAGTTTAGTTGAGGGTTTGTAATCTCTTGGAGCTTGGAGTTTAAATTTGTACTAATTTGAGGCAAGAATTAATTAGAGGAACCCCAAAGTGCAGATTTGGCTTCTTCCATTGAAGATTCATTTGAGTTTGAAGTGCGGTTTGTCCTTTTATTATATTTCATAAATAACTTTGATGGAAATCTTGGTCTATTTGGATTCATTATCTTTATTATTTGCTAGATCTACCTCTTGGGGTTGTGCTTGATTAGGGTGCAAGTGTGTGTGGGTTATAATTGTAGCTTAAATTCTTAGTTAATGTTGATGTGTTTGACTATTTCTTGATTAAATTGGTTGGAATTTGTGGGTGAAAGACCAAAATATCCAAATGGGTTTGTTGGATGAAAATCCCAAGCTCTTGAAAGATCAGACCATCCTTGAAAGGGGGGTTTGGGTAAACTTTTGGAACCCACCTTATCCTTGAAAGAGGGATGTGGGAACCTAGGTAATAGTACACAATTTATAGGCATAGTTCGCTATTTTTCACTATCTTAGACATAAGGGTGATTTTGAGATTGACTATACCTTGGGCATCATCCTAGAAATAAAGATGTCTAATTGAGGTTTTGGGTGAAATTGTTTTCAACACCCATGAGGTATTCGAAAGAATCCATGGGTGATATTTTTGATGTTTTGTTGAAAAGCTAACATCAAAACCCTCTAACCTAGCCTACCCGCTCCTGCATTAACTTGAATTGGATGCTACTTTCACGTATTGACACGTACTAATTTTCCCCTAGGAAAGCATAATCCCAAGATCCATTCCTTATTGATTACCCTCTAATCTATTCTTAGTCTCGAATTAGTCCCTTAGAATCCCAAGAATTGTGTTCACATTCGAAAAGATTGAAAATCCCCCAAACTATTTTGTACCATAGGTTTGAACTTAGCTTGTAGCTATCATTTTGAAGTAACTCAATTGCCACTAACATTGTTCCTCGTGGATTCGACCCCGACTACTAGTTGGGTAAATATATTAACAACGACCGTCTTGCACTAAATTGTGGTGTGAGTTAAGCGTTATCAATAACTAATCTACTCCATCAAATATCGGAGAGATATAAATATATACTAAATGCTCAAACTTAAACCAAGACTAAACGAATGTAAATTGTAAATTCATTGCCCGATATTAAGATCGATACTAAATCGGCATAGTAGCATAGAAAGGGTCAAAATCTTTATTAGGAAAAATAAATGGTAGTGGTAAAAGAGTGATTTATAATGAACCAGAATCAACCTCGGCCTGATTTCCAAAATAGCTCAAAGAGCTCAATGAGCAAGGTAGTAAAAGTGAAAATTTGAAATAAGTCTCTTTTTAGAAAACAGTAGTAAAAGCAAGGACTTGGTTGGAATCATACTACTAAGTGATCGTCAATGCGCCTAAAACCATGCATGCTCACCAGTATCCAAATAATACAACCATAAGCACCTAAGCATCTATAAACTAGCATTACTTCCTTTTTGAGGATAGAATATCACCTGGAGTCCAACTGATATTGTAACCATAACCTCGAGCCCAATAATATATAATTACCATAATAATGCCTCGTAACTCAGAAAACTGTGGCAATCAAGAGCATAAAATCACTACAAAGCTCTAATTAGAAAAATACATCCCAAATCACTAAGTCATATGATAATTCCTATATTATAGGATTTGTAATGCAAATCTATGCCTAAACAAGTCCATAAACAAGGATTATAGGATTCTAAGGTCATATCAATTATTCTAGGCTATGAATCGGGTCACATCTCTATCCCAAATTACCTAAATAGGTTAAGTCATGATGTACTTAGTTATAATCCTACCCTAAAATTCTTACCTAGTATGTGATCTATACAATACACAATCTTGTAAAGAAAAGTAGATTGAAGCCAATGCCGAACCACAATCTTTTTTCATCCACGAATCGCTCGTCTTTGCTCCACAATTATAAAATGATGTCTCACTATAATAATAATAATTTACATGTTAATAGGAGTAAAATGATACCCATATTGCAATATGAAACTCTGGGCCCGAAATTGGATTAAAAATAGGCTCGTGGGGCCCACTAATAAAATTTCAAAATTGAATTCATCATAAGGTCCCTCAGAAAACAAGGAAGGCGTGATCAAAGACAAGGTCCCTCGAAAAACAAGGAAGGTATGATCAAAATTTAAGTATAAATGGAATACAAATTGGGGCTTAAATCAGCCCCAAGAGATAATCGAAAAAGAGGGAAAAATAAGAATTAAATGGAGGATTTAGGCCAAAAACTCATAACGAAATTAGTGGGAAATGGTCATTTCACCATCCCGTACAAATCCCTAGCTCCAATCACTGATTTTCCGTAAGTTCGTGAGCTCCTATAGATAATAATGGCGGAAAATGGTGAAGAAATTGGGAAAGAAGGGATTATATACTGCCAGGGGGTTACCCATCATGAATACAGGGCCCTTTAGTCGTAATAGAGATGCCTATCAAAAGAACTCTTTGCAAATGTGACCAAAGTTTCATGAACACAAAGGTAAAGTTTCAGACTATTGCAAATGTGACACTAGTAGCCATGATCGCGAAGAAGAAGAATGGGTTGGGTCTGGTCGGCCTTATTCATGAATGAAAGAGGAGAGGCTCACGAACGCGATGGTCAACTCTTAACCCTTCAAGAAAGTAGCCTACCCCTTGTGAACGCAAAGGGTAAATTACCCTTGCACTAGTTGTTGCATATCAATAATTTCTCCAAATCCACACAGACTTTGACTGGGTGTTCAGGATTCATTCAAAACCCTGTGCACAAATGAACTATGCTACCATACCAAATTCGATATTTCAGACACAATGAGACCTTTAAAACTTTTATTTGAGATTAGTTTGATTAAATTTGGGTCCCACACATAGTTTTATTTTAACCAAACTCTATCCAATAGCCAAATAAGTCTGGAAGCCTCGGGACTTGAACCAAGGGTCCTCTTACTCTAAAACCAATCTTTCAGAGCTAATTGCACTGTCAGATTTATCATCTAAGGCTATTTACTAGGAGATTTTGGTGTGACACCAATTCCTTAACAACAAAAGCTCCCAAACAAGAAAATGACCCTAAAACTCAAATGAACTATCCAATAACTAGACCAACTATTCTGACAAGTCATAAATGACTTGTAGCCACTGTGGGGAGGGTCAAAACACTGGAAATATACAAAAAGTGAGAAAATGACCTGGAGGATCATTACAATATCAACCGCTTAAAGGACATTTATCCGCAAAATTCAATGGATAGAAAGAGCCTAAATGCTCGAAATAATGAGGTATTGGGCCTGCATGCACCAAGCATGACTCTCCAGATAACTCTAAGAAGAAACAACACTTTCAAGCGATTTCACTAAAGGTATTCCTTTTTCACTAACTTTCTTACTTCACATTTCGAACAATCAAAAACTCATCCTCAATAGCCAAGACTTCAAATGAGCCGAACATGATTGAAGCACGTAAACCCAAACCACATCATATTGACATTACACGGATACAAACATAATCAGGAGGAAACTCAACCAAGCTTAAGACAATCTACGACATGAATCGTGCAACCAATGTCCAAATCTCAATTCCAATATTTCTTTGTCATTACAAACCTGTTATCTAATCCGATCTGCTCAGAATATCATTTGAGTCTTGCTCGTGCAATCATAAGACTGAGCTCAATGGATTGCAGCTAATCTACTAAAAATCCATACTGATAAGCATATGAAAAATCCCATAATGTGCTACATGGACACATAAATAGAGATGATTAAAGTCTTCAATCTCTAGCCAAAGCTACAACTGGCCTAGATGACCCTTGAAACTAATAGTAAGAAATCCAAAGCACAAACTCTCAAAACTAGATGATCTACTCTTAAATATCCCACCAATTGTGGATAAAACCATGTTAAGTCCAACTTGAACACACCCCTCTTGCTGAATACACAATCCAAAATTCTGACAAAAATAGATAATCAAGGTCAAGAGCAGAAGAAACCAATATCGTGTGTCAATGAACTATCCCTTTAGAATTCATCAATCCTGACCCATCTGTACTGAAGACAACCAAACCGGTAGGTAAAGAACAGGCTTGGTCAACCTATAAATGAATGCTCAACTGAGACCAATTCGTAAATAGGGATGCAATCAAGTCACGCAATCTATAGCTATCATCTCAACACTAAATCTGAATTGTTTGACCTAACCTTTCAAATTAAACTAGTTGATGGGCCAGCATCCAGACTCTAAAATCTATCATAACTTTCAGGCCATTATCCCCAAGAGTCAAAACCCACAATTGGCGCTAATAAGTCTTCATAAAGGTCAAATCCAAATTAATCTCACTACCAGAAGTCAAACATATACCTAATGATTCCCGTAATGGCTAAAACTAAAATATCACCGTAGATACTACCGCAATGGAGAAAAACCACATGCTAAAGATACAAGCAATTGTTGGGAGAGTACAACACATCAAGGCACAACCAAGAACACGTCAAGGCTGCAAAGAATACTAATAGTATCCAAATCCAAGCAACTCAGAAAAACACAATCTTAGTCTAAATATGGTCAACCCAATAGTTAGTGTAAGGCCACGAATACCCCATAAGTACATATCATAAAAAAGAAGCAGCCAACAAAGTCATATTAGACAAAACAAATGCTAAAAGGAGAAATTTTTAAATTCACCTATGAACACTAACCTCAACTAAACTGATCCATGAACTACATCATAGGAATAACATATCACCCATCTCAATACCATCACTAAGATCAAGACCACTACCAGGCAATGAACCCAACAAACCTAAAAGGTATGCCTTAAATTGATCAATCTTTGAAATGGGCCATAGAAATAAGTTGTCAATGCTAGAATCATAATAGAATAATGAAAGGCCAAACCTACCTTTACTTTCATAACCCACTCAATAATTGATCTTATCTCACTAACAAAAAAAAAACCAACCAACCAAGGCTCTAGACAAAATGAATAAGAATCATAAGACGGGCAACACTAACTAGATGATACTAGTCTAGCTGTCTATCAAGTGAGAATAAATAACAACCAAAATCATAACAATAGCAATAACAATAAAAAGTTCATGAGGCACCAAAAATGAAAAAAAAAAAACATAACCAATACCACTCTAAGGTTATAACATGGCCAATATGGCAAGAGAAAGAGACTTAACCCAAATGATACACTAAGTAAATCATAATACTGATCCAATCAATCCACTTGTAAAAGATATCATCTACGAAGGTAGCCACATAAGCATAAAAATCAAAACCGAGGCTACAACAACCAATATGGTAACATCAAGACATAAAATCACCAATTGGTTTGAAAACCCTAACTAAACTCAAATAGGAAGTAGAAGATAATAAGTTGAATTACACCTATATCGATGGAGTTTGAAGTCATGTCCTAACATGCCCAAACAAGTACGAATCTGAGTGTATCTAAACTCTAACTGAGCGTATAAATCACCAACTAAGGTACAAAGGGAACTACCTCTAAATGAAGTTTCCACAACTCTATGAGGCTGATGAATGAGTTGAATGACTAATAATCCCATGTTAGGGAAATTCTCTGGACCAGTGACTGGTCTCTCTACAGTTGTAACAAACCCCTAAGCTCTAACTTGATGAGAAATATGAGTTGTTGCCAACTAGCTAACCAACTAATGTCTGGAACACTTATTACTGAAATGATCATCCTCCCCACAATTATAACATACCTTAGGATCTCTAAGTTGGAGAGGAACATGTGTTGACCCTGTCTTAACAACCAACTCATGCCTAGGGCAGTCCTTAGACCAATGAACAACCTCTATATAGTCCAAACATCCCCTGGAACCCTCTGATATACTACACCCACTGATCTAAAATAGACGCCATAACTGATGATCTATATCAAATATGCCGCAATGTCTGATAAGAACTCTACCCACTATGACCACCACAACTGATTTGAGAGTTACCTATAGCCTGAGATGCTATATGTATAGAACTATCAGCATGCAAGTGATGTTGATCCTTGCTGGGAGGATCCCTATCCTGGGATGAAACACCAATAATATTTATTGATGACATGTTCTTTTAACGCCCCTCTATACATCTCAATACATGCCTTCTTTGTGGTTCTCATATGATCAACACCCAGAAGGAAAGATAACCTAGTTGCTATTAAATTCTTTATTTCCAAGTGGAGTGAAAAGGTCAATCTTCTAAAAAATTCATGCACCAAAGTGCCAAGGTCAATCCTCTGACAAATATATGCACCAACTCATACTATGAAAGATATAGTATAGGAGTATGCCCGACCCACTCAAGATCATCTTTTATCATTGCTATAGTAGAAATTCCTCCCCTATGGCGCTTACCACTGTAATAGTTTGTCAACTGTTATAGCATCATCGATGAGATAAAATATCCATCTTCACCAAAAAATCCTACTTTTGTAACACACCATAATCTTGGGATACTTTTAACAGTGCCCTTTACACTAAGACCAATTTTGGGAGTTCTACTTACTCAATTCAATTCCATTGATTTCTATAGGTCCTTATAATCTTAGATAACTATAAATCAATACAAATACCATTACCTTGGTTTAAATCATTCCCATATTTCCTAAGCCATACCTTATTTCGAAATTACTAGTCTAGCTAGAAGTTTATATCTTCCAAACCGAGAAGAATTTTGACATGAGATTTTAAATGTAGGACTCATATGTAATGGTGGAGAAGGTCATTAGAATAGATATCAATTTATACATGGTTGATCCATGAATGATCAAACAAGAAATATAGGCTAAAAAGAAAAAAAAATATGTATCCTCAAAAAATTAAGGGAACTTATTATGCATGTCCTTCTTAGTATCCCAAGTGGCTTCCTCAATCAAATGATGCTTCCATTGCACCTTCCATGAATGAATTTTCTTTATTATCAATTTTTAAACATCTTGATCTAGAATCATTACTAGTTCCTCCTAGTAAGCCAAATTTCTATCTAGAAACATTGAATCCCATTCAATGACATAGTCTCCATCCCCATGGAACCTTCATCATTAAACCGTGAAAAAATATATGGACTCCCACAACCTCGACGGTAGAGATAATCGATATGAAACTCAACTCACTTCTTCAAAAACTAGAAAGGACCTATACACTAAGGGTTGAGCTTGCTTCTCTTACTGAACCTCATGACTCCCTTCATGAGAGATACCTTAATCCTCTTATCGAACCTCATGAATCCCTTTATGAGAGATACCTTGATTAAAACTTGCTCACCAACCTTGAAATACATATCTCTCACATTATAGGTTGCATACCCTTTTTGCCTATATTAAGCAACCAACAACTTAGCTTAAATGAATCTTACCTTCTCCTGAGCGTCGTTTACCAAATTTGTACCCAAAGGCTTAACATCTTTTTACTCAAACCATCCAATAGGTGATCTACACTTTCTTCCATAAAGTGACTTGAATGATGCCATATCAATATTGGAGTGATAACAGTTGTTGTATGAAAACTCATACACCGGGAGAAACTGGTCCTAATGACCACCAAAATCAATCACATAGGCCCTCAATATATCCTTTAGCACCTGGACCATCCTCTCCGACTTCCCATTAGTTTGAGGGTGAAAATTTATGCTAAACGTGAGCTTAGTGCCCAACTCCTCATGCAACCTTTAAACTTAGAATTGTACTTTGCATCTCTATCAAAAATAATAGTAAGTGGCAACCCATGAAGTCTCATAATCTTCTTGACATAATTTTAGCAAACTGTTGAGAGTTGTAATTGACCCAAATCGGTAAAAATAAGTGGACTTTATCAGCCGATCAACTATCACCCAAATGGAGTTATACCTCCCCAAAGTCTTAGGGAGGCATATCACAAAATCTATAGAACATGGGTAAAGGCATCCTCTGAAGAAACCCCTTAGGCCTTTGGTGCTCATACTTTACCTGCTGACAACTTGGACCCCTGGACACATAATCCACTATATTCTTCTTTATCTTGGGCCACCAATAAAGCTACTTCAAGTCATGATACATCTTGGTCGTACCCGTATAAATTGAATAACACCAGCCATAGGTCTCTGAAACTACCTCATGAATTAAATCACAAAATCGAGGAACACATAATCTTTCCTTAAACCTTAACACCCCTCTTACGTTAAGAGTGGCATCCACAATATATCCACGCACTATTTTATTCTAGAGTGAATTCACCTTACTATCCTCAAACTGTTTGGACTTAATCATTTTTACGAATGTAGACTTTACCTCTATACAAGCAAACACAACACTATTGTCTGAAACCTCAAACTAAATACTCAAAGATGCAAGAGTTTGAAATTATCTATCTAATAGTCACTTGGATAGCCTAAAAATGATAAACTACCCATACTTACAGCTTTTTGTCTCACTATATCTGTCACTACATTAGCCTTACCCAGATGATATGAAATACTCACATTAAAATCCTTCAATAATTCCATCCATCTATGCTACCTTAGGTTTAAATCCCTTTGAGTAAACACATGTTGTAGGCTATGATGATTTGTTAAGACCTCACACTTGACACCATAAAGATAGTGTCTCCAAATCTTTAATGCAAGCACCATTGCAGCAAACTCTAATTCATAGATTAGGTAGTTCTTTTTATGAGGCTTCAACTGCCTCAAAACATAAGCAATGGCATTCTTATCTTGCATTGACACAACACCCAAATGCAAAAGTGAGGCATCGCAAAACACTATAAACTCCTTACCTTTAATCGGTAATGAAATAATAGGTGTTGTCATCAAGAGTGTCTTAGGTTTTTGGAAGCTATCTTCATTGGTCTGACCAAACAAATGACACTTTCTTCTGAGTCAACCTTGTCCATTGCATTGCAATAGATGAAAATTTCTTGACTAATCTGCGATAATAACTAGAAAAACCCACCAAACTTCTTACTTTGATCACTAAACTAGGCCAATTCTAATTCCTTAATTTCTCAATCTTTTGGGGATCCACCATCACCCTTTTTTCAGAAACCACATGCCCGAATAAGGCAATAGAAGATAACCAGAATTCACACTTTAAAAACTTAGAAAATAACTGTGTCTCTCTTAGAATATCCAAAACAATGCAAAGATGGCTTGCATACTCTTCTTTACTCTTAGAGTACACAAGAATGTCATCAATAAACATAATAATAAATGAATCCAAGAACGAGCAAATAACCGCATCTCTCTTAGCATCTCCAAATCTATGCAAAGATGAGTACACAAGAATATCATCAATAAAAATAATAATAAATGAACCCAATAACAACTTAAAGATACTGATCATTAAACTTATAAAGGCTGCAGGTGCATTAGTAAACCCAAAAGACATCACCAGACACTCATAATGGTCAGATCGAGTTCTAAAAGTTGTATTTGGTATGTCCTCCAGTCTAATTTTCAACTGATTATGACCCAACCTCAAATAATTTTTGTAAAAACACAGTCGCACCCTATAACTTATCAAACAAGTCATCTATGTGAGGCAAGGGATATTTGTTTTTGATAGTAACCCTATTCAGCTGCTTGTAATCATTATACATCCTCAAGCTACCATTCTTCTTCTTGACAAATAAAACCTTTTTAAAGTAGCTCCAGTTGAGTTTTGATCTCCCTTAACTCTATTGGAGACATTCAATAAGGTGGAATAGAACAGGGCGAGTGTCTGGCTTTATGTCAATGTAGAAATCGATATTCCTATCTAAAGGCATACCTGGTATGCTTGAAGGAAAAATATC
The DNA here is from genome assembly GCF_002878395.1 of Capsicum annuum. NCBI lineage: Eukaryota > Viridiplantae > Streptophyta > Magnoliopsida > Solanales > Solanaceae > Capsicum > Capsicum annuum. The sequence goes on along the minus strand of NC_061117.1, from coordinate 182,211,028 downwards.
CTAAAATTCATAGACCAACGAAATTGACTCTATAAAAGGGGGCCTCATGTCTACACCTTAAAGATGAGCCAAAAATGTTGAACAACCCTTCCCCACTAGCCTCCTAGACTGGACAAATGATATAATTTATACTGGTTTAGATTTATCACTCCCTTCCACTCTAGTTCCTCCATCCCAAGTATAGTTAGAGTCACTATTTTAGCATTACAATTTAAAACAACATGATATAGAGATAATCAGGTCATACCCAGAATTACATCAAAGTCTAACATATATAGAATAACCAAGTTTACCTAAGCCTGAAAACCCACAAATAATATAGGAAAAGAACGATAAACATGGGTTACTATCATAGACTTACCCATACATAGTAGACATATAAAATAGATAACCAAGTACATCACAAACAAAATTAAGACTCACCGAAAATCAAATAGATATATAGGAATAAGTATACCCTCTATCAAATAAAAGAGTCAATTCAGTCACAGACATAAATAATACCTCTAATCACTACGTTGAAATCCTCGACATAATCTTTTCCTAAAAATGCATAATAGTGAGCCACACATTAATTTGAGTGTAATACCTCGTATTTCTCTAGCCTAGATTAGCCCTCAGTACATGGGTTATCCTAAATAAAAATTTTAAAATACTCATTAATTTTCATATTATAGACTACCATTGCGTAGAAAATTCAATTAGCTTTTCAACAATATAAAATTCACCTAAATTCGATAATCGGGTAAGAAGTTATGGCGATTTTGAGTTTCGATCGTCAAACATTATCATCCAGGCTAGTAGCGCGTCGCAGAGTGTGTCAAAATAGCAATTATCAATTTTCAGTGTTGCTCCACGATATTGGCGCATCATGCCATAGACCCATTTCACAATTGTCTTTTTCCAATGTGATACCACCGCGTCGCGGTGCATTTCCAGTTCACAAACAAAGTGGCAATGTGATACCACCACATTGCGCCACCACGCAATTTCCTAGTTTTCATTTTCCAATGACACGGTGCGATAGCCAGGGGTCCAGATCGGGAAAATTTCATGAAAAATTAAAGTTGCACTCAGGGTTAAAACAGTCCCTTTCCATGATTTTATTCTACCCAGATGTAGGATTTAAGCCTTAAAAACATGTAAACCCCTTTATTATTCACTTTTCTCCAAAATCAAAAGGTATTTCTCGCTAAAAAAAATAGACCCTAGCTCTCAAGAATCAAGGTCAATCCCAAGAATTTCTCCCTCCAAAAACTTATCAAATTAAGGTATGTTAGATGTTCATCCATGGATCCCTTAACTTCCATGGAGCCCAAGAATCCTTTTTAAATATACAAGATCTCAAATTTATGATTTCCATGTTTGAATTAGATTGAATTCATGTTCAGATGTTGTTTGAGTTTTAATCCATGATTTAGATTACAAGTTCCAAGAATTGATTCTAGTATGTGTTGAATTACATGATATTCATGATAAACCCTTCGATTTGCATGTTGATTGTTGTAACCATGTTAACCCTTAGTGTTTATGATTTAATAAACCAAGTATGCTTCTTATATGTTTGATAAATTATCTATGAGAATTAAATAATGCCATTATAGCAGGCTAACATGTATTCTCCATCCATATACAAGTTAATGCATTAGAAGTGTTTGATGAAATGTCTCTATGAATGAATTATGACAAAGTAAACATTGTTATGTTATTCAAGATTATGCTTTTCTTTACTTTTCATGCTATTGAGTCCTGGGGGTATTTAATATCCGAAAATTTAGCTTTTTACTTAGAGCCAGTGCAGTTACAGAATAGTATCAGTCATGTCATGATTAGTACTCCTCTCAGTCAGTTACAGAACTCAGTAGAACTAAGTATGTCACAGAACTTAGGAAAACTTAGTAATCTCAGTGAATTCATTCTAGTCCAGTCCAGTCCAGTATAATAGTTTAGTGTCTTTCAGTTAAGAATAGGATTCAGCACCGAGTGAACCCAAGGATGGGGGCTCACCTGCTAGCAGAGGGTGTGATCCTTAGAAGCAATCCTTGTATTCCAAAACTACGTAGCCAGCATAGGTTGAGACATCAAACCTACCAGTTGAGGGTTGATGAGGTGCTCTACCTGCCAGTAGAGGGTACCACCATTCTCATTTAGGGAACCTGCCAGTAGAGGATTACTCTTTAGCCTGTCTTTACCCGTGGCAAGGTACTGACACCCTTCCAATTAGGGTTACATATTAGACCCTAGCTTAGTTATCTTATCTTATTTGGGTATGTCGGTTAGATGATTACCTCCCATAGTTTCAATTTTAGTCTCAATCTTCATAATAGAACTCAGTTTCATTCTACAGAATCAAGACTGTCAGCTACTGTCACTCAGTTAATAGTAATTCAAATAATCAGTGATCCCATATTATCAGTATATTCAGTTATCAATTATCAGATTCAATTCCAGTATACTCACTCATAGTATGCACAATATGTGTAGTAATGGCAAATCCTCCATGTATGCTAATCTAGCTCTTGCATATCATTCAGTTAGTTATTGTTCATGCATATAAACCCATTCATTCATCCTTATCTCATTTAGCATACCAGTACATTCCTACATACTGATTGTATACCCATTTCTTGCGCTATGATGTTTTATATCATAGGTTCGGAGGCTCACATTCCTGATCATGTTTAGCTAGATTCAGACAGCAGTAACAGACTTAGCAGTGAGTCCTCATCTATTGAGGATAGGCTTTTATTTCAGTACTTCAGCTTAGCAGTATTTTTAGTAGACGGAGTTAGTTGGGGGATTATCCCATCAACTCCACTTTCAGACAGATTCGGTTAGAGACTTTTCAGACTAGATTTTCAGATAGTATTTCAGATTTAGATGTTATTATTCATTATTAATATTTTAGATGTTTTGAACCTTATGGCATTTCAGCCCATTTTTCTGCATTTATTGCAATATTATTGTTCAGTGCTCACAACAGATATCATTCATGGGTTAGCTTATGGTCCTTTGGGGTCGTAAGCACCGTGTGATGACTAGGGGGTAGTCTCGGGTTGTTACAAACTTGGTATCAGAGCCTAAGGTTCAATAGAGTCCAAGTCTAAAAGCCACATCGCGTAAAGTCCTGTGCATGGGTGTGTAGCGTGCCACACTTATGGACAGGAGGCTATGAGATATTTTAGGAAAAGTTTCCCTTTTTTCAGTATCCATGTTGTGCTAGTGATCATGAGCTCAAGTTAAACTCTCAGTCTAATCTACTTCTTCCTTTCATTTACAGAACATGCCTCCCAAAAGGAATAACAAAAGAAGAATCGGAAACCACTCAGCTCCTCAGCCCGTTCAGGCAGATCCGCTGGATGAGCACGTCTCATATACAGAATTCAGAGTTGCATTCACTACTCTAGCCAATTCAGTCATAACTTAGAATGAATGAACAATTGTTATTCTGGCCAACCCAACGGCCAATACTGTTGCAACCAAAATTGGGGACTTCACCCGAATGAATCCTCCTTCCTTTACGGGATCTAAGTTAGAAGAGGATCCACAAAAGTACCTTGATCAGGTTCAGAAAGTCACAAACATCATGGGAGTGACTTCCAGTAAGAGTGTTGAGTTAGCCGTCTATCAACTATAAGGTGTAGCCTATAATACGTGGTTTAAGTAGTGTAAGGTAGACAAGGGTATAGATGCAGAGCCCATAGAGTGGGAAAAGTTTGCTAATGTTTTCCTAGACAAATTTTGTCCCTTAGAGCTAAGAGAATCCAAAGTGTTAGAGTTCATCAATGTCAGACAAGGTAGTATGACCGTAAAAGAGTATTCCCTTAAGTTTACTTAGTTAGCCAGGTAGTCTCCCCATGTAGTAGTAGACAATAGGTCTAGAATAAGTAAGTTCATATCTGGGGTATTAGATAGTGTGATTAAGGAGTGCAGAACAACAATGTTAATTAAAAATATAGACATATCTAGGCCTATGGTCCATGCTCAACAAATTAAGGAGCAGAAGCTTAAGAAGAAGGAGAGAGAGAATAAAAGGTCTAGAATAGGTAGCTTTATTTTCAGTTAGCCTAAGTCAGAAGGTGGTAACCATTCCCAGTTTCTCCAAAAGTTCTCAGTCCCTTTCCGTACTCAGCCAGTGTACCGATGACCCAGGATAGCGTAAGCAATGGTCGTACTAATCTATTTTGTGGAGAGTGTGGTAAGAATCATAAAGGTATGTACAGAGATGGCAGTGATGTTTGTTTCGGGTGTGGCAAGTCAGGACACAGAGTCAGAGATTATCCTCAGTCAAGTTTTCAGGTTCAGTATACTCGTCCTTTAGCTCAGTCAGATCGCCCGAATCAACAAGGTACCACTTCTAGTGCCACCAGTGGGCAATGTCTAAATAAATTTTATGCACTTCAGTCCCAACAAGATTAAGAAATTTCTCCTGATATGGCCATTAATATGTTATAGATCTCCCATTTACATATTTATGTCTTATTAGATCGATGAGCTTCTCTATCTTTTGTGATTTCTTACATAGCAGTCCATTCCAAGGTTAAACCCTGAAACAATAGTAGGGTTATTGATTCAGGTGACCCAAAGACTTAAAATGATGACTTTAAGCTAAGGAAGAGATGGTAGTAAGTACATGGTATAAGACCAAGCATGCTTACAGTTCCCAGTATAAGGAGTTCTAGTTTACTCTGTAGTACGAATCAGGTTCCATAAGTTCAGAAATTCCAAACTCAAGTCATGCAGTTCATAACGCAAGTATTCATGTTTCTAAGTATGCTTAGTTCCCATGACTCATGTTACAATCTTCATGGTCTGTGAAGTTCAGTTTATGTCAAGTGTTCCTTAGGCCTCAGTAGCATGTCGAAGTCATTCAGTCGTCTTACAGTTAAATGGTGTCTCGTACATCATCACAGTCTTTATTAAACCTACTCAGTCCCATATTCAATACTATTACAAATTTGTTATCAATTACCATCTCATATTATTCTCATGTCAGTCATGTATTTCATGAATTAGCTTTAGCCATGTAATCATGCATCAGATATGCATGTTTAGTATGTAAGTTCAGTCTATCAGACCAGTCACGTAATCATGCTTCTGTTATGCATGTCTAGTTCAGTAGATAAACTCAGTCTGTTCGTACTTTCTCAGCTTAACTAGCCATATTTGAGGACGAATATTCCCAAGGAAGAGATATTATAATACCTCGTATTTCCCTAGCCTAGATTAACCCTCAGTACATGAGTTATCCTAAATAAAATTTTTGAAATGCTAAATAATTTTCATATTAGAGCATTCCATTGTGTAGGAAATTCAATTAGCTTTCCAAAAATATAAAATTCACCTAAATCCGACAATCGGGTAAGAAGTTATAATGATTTTAAGTTTCAGTTATTAAAATCGTCATTCAGGCTAGTAGCGCGTCGTGGAGTGTGTCCAAATAGAAATTGTCAATTTTTAGTGTTGCTCCATAATATTGGCACGTCGTTTCAAAGACCCAGTTCATAATTATCCTTTTCCAGTGTTCCAACACGATACCACTACGTCGCGGTGCACTTTCAGTTCACAAATAAAGTGGAAACGCGATACCACCGCGTCGCACCACCATACAATTTCTCAGTTGTCATTTTTCAGTGAGACGGAGCGATAGCGTCGCATCGCGTCAGGGGTCCAGATTAGGAAAATTTCACAAAAAATTAAAGTTGTGCTCAAGGTTAAAACAGTCTTTTCCCATGATTATATTCCACCCAGATGTGAGATTTAAGCCCTAAAAACATGTAAAACCCTTTATTATTCACTTTTCCCCAAAATCAAAAAGTTCTCTCTCAAGAAAATAAACCCTATCTATTAAGAATCAAGGTCAATCCCAAGAATTTCTCCAAGAACTCATCAAATTAAGGTATGTTAGATGTTTATCCATGGATCCTTACTATCCATGGAGCCCAAGAATCCATTTAAAATATACAAGATCTCAGATTTATGATTTTCATGTTTGAATTAGATTGAAGTCATGTTCATGATGTCGTTTTAGTTTTAATCCATGATTTAGATTACAAGCTCCAAGAATTGATTCTAATATGTGTTGAATTACATGATATTCATGATAAACCCTTCAATTTGCAAGTTGATTGTTGTAACCATGTTAACCCTAAGTGTTTATGATTTAATAAACCAAGTATACTTCTTATGTATTTGATAAATTGTCTATGAGAATGAAATAATTCCATTATAGCAGGCTAACATGTATCTCCATCCATGTACAAGTTAATGCATTACAAGTGTTTGATGAAATGTCTCTATGAATGAATTATGACAAAGTGAACATTGTTATGTTATTCAAGATTATGCTTTTCTTTACTTTTCATGCTATCGAATCCTGGGGGTATTTAATAGCCGACAATTTAGCTGTTTACTTAGAGCTAGTATCAGTTACAAAATAGTATCAGTCATGTCACGATTAGTACTCCTCTCAGTCAGTTATAGAACTCAGTAGAACTAAGTCAGTCACAAAACTTAGGAAAACTCAGTAATCTCAGTGAATTCAGTCCAGTTCAGTCCACTATAATTGTTCAGTGTCTTTCAGTTGGGAGTAGGATTCAGTACTGAGTAAACCCAAGGATGGGGGCTCACCTGCTAGCAGAGGGTATAAACCTTAGAAGTAATCCTTGCATTCCAGAACTACGTAGCCAGCGTAGGTTGATACATCAAACCTGCTAGTTGAGGGTTGATGAGGTGCTTTACCTGCCAGTAAAGGGTACCACCGTTCTCGTTTAGGGAACCTGCCAGTAGAGGGTTACTCTTCAGCGTATCTTTACCCATGGCACGGTATTGACACCCTTCCAATTAATGTTATAGATTAGATTCCAACTTAGTTATCTTATCTTATTTAGGGCATGTCAGTTAGATTATTACCTCCCACAGTTTCGATTTCGATCTCAGTCTTCAGAATAGAACTCAGTTCAGTTCTACAGAATCAGGACTGTCAGATGCATTCACTCAGTTAACAGTAATTCAGATTATCAGTGATCCCAGATTATTAGTATATTCAGTTATTAATTATCAGATTCAATTCCAGTATACTCAATCACAGTATTCATAGTATATTCAGTAGTTGCAGATCCTACATGTATGCTAATCCAGCTCTTGCATATCATTTAGTTAGTTATTATTCATGCATTTGAACCCAGTTATTCAGCCTTACCTCATTTATCATACTAGTACATTCCCACGTACTGATCATATACCCGTTTCTTACGCTATGATATTTCATATCATAGATTCGAACGCTCAAGTTCCTGACCGTGTTTAGCCAGATTCAGCTAGCAGTAGTAGACTTAGTAGTGAGTCCTCATCTATCAAGGATAGAGTTTTATTTTAGTACTTCAGCTTAGCAGTATTTTTAGAAGATGGAGTTAGATAAAGAATTATCCCATCAACTCCACTTTCAGACAGATTCAGTTAGAGGCTTTTTAGACAAGATTTTCAGATAATTTTTCAGATTTAGATGTTATTATTCAGTATTAGTATTTTAGATGTTTTGAACCTTATGGCATTTCAGCCTATTTTTCTGTATTTATTTCAATATTATTGTTCAGTGCTCACAGCAGATATCATTCATGGGTTAGCTTGTGGTCCTTTGGGGTCGTAAGCACCATGTGACGACTAAGGGGTTGTCTCAGGTCATTACATTGAGCTAATTCTTTTCTTGATTGTGCTCTTTCTTTGCTGCTACCATTTCCTCAACCACCCTAACCACCTATATGATTTTTTTGTCCTCCTCATAGATGATCCCTGTCACTTTCTCTCCCTCCTCTACCTGTTAGAACTATAGCTCGAGTCTGCTACTGCATCTGGGCATTCACCTGCCTCACAGAACACTTTCTCTTAAAGTTACCAGCCGCACCATAATAGTAACACCCTTTCCCAAGAAAAGTCCTACTTGTAGAAGAGTAAGAAGCCTCTTGGACCTAAAAACCTATGTTGCAAAGAACTGTTAGCTGGAACCACAGTAAAAGCTAGCAAGGATAAAAGAATAGGACAGTCTGAATAGACATGATGACCGTGGCCTTTAGAGTAAGACCCACTAAAATACCCTACATTTTGAGATTTTTTGTCTAATATCTTAGCCTGAACCGCTAGCTTGGGTAACCCCCTCCAACTTCTTCATGTAGTAACTTCATTGAGCCTTTTTCCTACTGAAGTCATATGCACAGATAATACTTAAAGGACATAATTCAAACCTTTAACGTAGAGGTGAATCCTCTCTTCTTAAAAGTCAAAAGTTATGTAGCATAGTGAGACAAGGCATGGAACTTGGCCTCACAGGCCACGACTGATATGTCACCCCTGATCCAACGCTAAAAACTCATCCTTATCATGGTCACGAAGGTCCTGTGGCACATATTTCTCTAAGAACAAATCATTGAACTGCTCCCAAGTCAATGGAGGCAAAATTGGTGACCGAAATGCAACATACTCTCTCTATCATTGCTTAGCATCCTTCTCCAATAGAGAAGTCACAATCAAATCCATGTCGCTTCACAATACCCATCTTATGTAACCTATCATAGCAATTAATAATAAACTCAAAGGCATCCTCAGACTCAGTACCTTAAAATATTGGATTTTCATCTTCAAAAATTTTGTCAGCAGTTTATGTCCTGTACCAGTCATCACTGAACCCAACACCGGATAAGAAAAAACATCATTCCCTAGTGCTTCTTCCATTCTTGGAGCCATGTTGACAGTAGGATAAACAACAGGAGCCTGATAAGTATTACTGTTAGTGTAGCTCCAGTCCCAACCGACCTACTCTAAAAAGATAACACCTATTGAATATCCTTAATGGACATAGGGTTAGTCCTGCAAACCTAGATTGAGACCCTACCTCGGGATCCATACCCTATTTCTCTATTCTTTCCATCTCCTCTATTGATCTTGAGATAGGGGAGATAATATTGACCTCTCAAGATTTTGGCCAGCCACTGATTGAGCTTGTAACACCCTATATTTTACATGCACTTATTCTATTTATAAGGAACTTGATATAGCCTTGTGGTATGGTAACATACGAGATTTGTTATGCGAGTATTAATAGTGTAGATGGAGTTCTAGATACTGCCCATACGTTTTAATATGACGTGATCAAGTTACCATCGATACAACTATTTAACTTGGAATCGTAAGCTGGTATTTGAATCTAAAGTTTAAAGTGAACAAGTGTGTACAAGTTGAAGGTTAGATTAAAGGGATTAGGAGCTGGAAATGGAATAAAATATTGAGGTGCTTGCTTGACTTAATTAAGCTAGGAAGTGAGTCACCTACTTAAGCTATTTGGACCAAATTAATGGATCCATGGCTATAGACCAGATTTAGGCCTATACTAATGTACTCATTTGGACCCAAATTGAATAAAAGAGGAAGAAAATAGAGAAATAGCCCAACACACAAATCTGCCAAGGCCTAAATATAGTTGAGCCCAACTAAGAAATTAAGCAAGTAGGTGCATCACCTACTTTGACCCTTTTGAGCAGCTTAATCTCTTTAAGTAGGTCCATTACCTACTTGGACCAATTTAACCAAATTTGAAGCCCAAAATGAAGCTAAGTGGATGACCAAAAATAGGTCCATTGTAAGAACAAGTTTCTGGTCATTTTCCCTCATTCTTAAGTCACAAAAAGGGTTATACTTCACAAATTCTCTCTACTATCTTTTAAGTAACTAGGAGCAACCCTATTTTTTTTTCTAGGGTTCTTGAAGAAACCCCAACCTTTGCAAGAAAAGGTAAGTGAAAACACTTATAATTTATCTTAATTATCTTATAGAAGATTAGAAAAACATGCTATAAGTGCTTAATTATTGATTCATGGAAGAATATAGAATAACCTACTTACTCACTTTTTTTATTAAGAGATTTCTTTTCTTCTTTGATTTAAAGTGTGAAGGAAAGTGGAAGTTGAAGTTCTTGAAGAGTTCAAATTTAAAGGATAAGTTGCAGAATTGAGGTAAGGTGACTGCCCCATTTTTTCTCCTTATATATGAATTTGAGAGAGAATTATGGATGTGTTGTTATTGAGAACTCAAGCAATGATGAGTTCAATAATTAAGTGCTACAATAAAAGAGATTTGGGACTGTTTTGTATGTATATGTTATGGGCCTCTAGGTTGATGTTGGAGAAAGGTGTTAATAGTTTGAATTGAAATATAGAAGAAAGGTGTGGTGGTACACCACCAAACTAATTATTGCATATGTTTACTGCCCAATCTATTTTGTGTATTATTTGGAGGGTGTAAGGAAGCCAAGGTGGTTTTGGTGAATCTTATAAGAACATGTATGGTATGTGGGTGTAATTGGAGGAGAAAAGGGTTTAAATAACACCCTTGATTGATATATTAAGGGCTTACTACTCGATTACTATTTTGGTAAAGCTAAATAGCCCAAATGTGTCGGTTGGTTGCTAATATTAGTTTACCGTATATTATATTGTAGATAAGTAATATAAAAGGCGGAAAGTCAAGTTGGGTTAGTTTTGGAGTTATATAACCAGGTATGTAAGGCATACTTTATTTTGTACTCTTTGGCATAAAATCAGGCATTTGTTCCATCAAGTAAGCTTCCAAGGTTATCCTATAACAAGTGATATATAATAGTAGTGTATTATATCCCATGTAGCCAATGACCTTGTTCCCACTCTCTAACGTGTTAAAACACCTCAAGACATGCTTATTATTAAGCATGTATGTCTATTTTCACTAGAAAACTTCAGGAGATCTCTCTCCATTTACTCAAATAAGACCCATGTGTTATTTTCTGCTCCTAAACACTTTATTTGTTTGCCAATAGCTACATCTCATTGTTGTTGCATTAAGTGCCGATTTACATGTCTCTTATTGGTAGATTATTATTTCAGGGTACCATAATGTTATGACCACCAAAGTAACAATCTCAAAGGCTAAATAAACTAAGTAATGCAAATCTATAAAACGAGTGGCAGCTCAGGGGAATAAGCCTAGCATGGGAAGATCCTAATGTTCACATGTGGGTGGAAGCTCAGGGGTGTAACCCTAGCATGGGCCGATCCCAATTTATCTATTTACCATTGATCAGTTGGTAATTTTCATTATATGGATTACAAATATTATGAAGTAAGAAAGGTAAAAATAAAGAAAATAATGTAATGTACGTAGTCCCACAAGTATATATACAGTTGGTCTACTAGTACTACTTATACACTTGTATATGATTTCTACTAAGCTTTTTTATCATGTGTTGTTACCTTCAGCCTTATATATTCAATACATATTTTCATATTGACATCCCTTATGGGGGACCTGTATTTAGCACGGGCTATTCAGTGACTATTGGTGAGCTCCAGGTTGATTTGGGGCTTTCCGAGTCTGTTCCATATATTTTGGTATTGTGCAGTAGTCAAGAGTAGGGCGGGGATTTGTCCCGACCCTAACTAAGTCTATATATCTTTTAGAGGCTTTGTAGACTAATGTAAAGTTAAACATGGTAGTGTTTTGTCTTTTAGATATTGTGACCCCAACGGCCAAGTGTTGTATATATAATTTTGTGCCTGCCTGCGCAGTTATTCTCATCGATGCATAATATCCTATTTTTCAGAACCTTTGATTATCATAGTTACATGAACGAGAAGTACAAGGTTATGGATTGGTTCTCTCAAGCTTTTATGGCTAAGGATGCCTGTCCGCCCCAATAGGATTTGAGGTGTGATAGAGCTCCACCCCTAGAGGGTGTGGAATGTCTTCTTCTTCCCCTACCTCTTTCTCTCACTCATACTCTTTTCCTTTCAGTTGGCTCTGTGACTGGAATGGCGGGTTCGAAAGCTGCTAATTGAATTTCGTCGAACCTAATGGTCACCCTTTATGACAAAAAAATGAAGAAGATTAGATGCCAATTTGGATCGCCAGATACCAATTGGAATCAAGTTATAGCACGAAAGAAATAAGAATAATAGATTTTCTAATGTCCTATAGCCTCCCGAAGAAAAGTACAAATGTCTCCATACCACTTTACAAGACTCTACTGGATACATTGTGGTATGATGAGATCGATAAATTTAGGTTTTCTGATACTAACTTTGTCACAAACCCAAATCCAACAGTGGCACCCATACTACTCATTCGGTGGGAGAACCAACTATCCCGAATGAAAATCCTATAATCTATACTTAATAGAAACAAGCGGACTAATCCATCAATATATCATCCAATCTAAAACCAAATTATAAGTACAACTGAAAGAGAAAAAGTACTTATGCAAAAATCATCCCTAGGATCCAAAATTCATCTATATCAAAACATCTAAGAATGTCAAGAAGAGGATGCACTCCAAACTGAAATAAAAATAAGTTCAAAACTAGAGAGTTATGCCAATAAGAAAAGATTCCATGGTAGCCTGAATATGCTGCTCACCCTAAAATCTAGATTCAACTATTGGAATCACAAGTGAGGTCTCGTAGGATCCACTGAAATATGTGTTGCACTCATAAAAGTAAATGGAGGTATAGATCAGCACACAAGAACAACAATATACTAGTAAGGTCATTTTGCCAACCCAAGATGAGAATATGAACATAACTAAGTTATAGTAAAACAAGTTAATCCATGATTAACGAACATACACTTATAATAACAAGCAGCAATGAACAATTAGGAATCAAACCAGCAAGTCAACATATTATCACCAAGTTAAGTTGAGTCAAGCCAAGCCAAAAATAAGTCATCACAATTTATTAAGTATAAAAGTATATTTCTCCGATTCATTCATGAAACTGTCAAACTCACTTAACCCTCTACAACATCTCCGATTCATTCATGAAACCGTCAAACTCACTTAACCCTCTACATACACGCTAAGGGATATACAGCTATCCTCTAGTCATGACCTGCAGGGGACAGTTAACGTCTATGTACTAAAACCTCAGACACAAGTGTCTGCCAACATTGTTCCACCAAAGCCTGTGAGAACGTTCTAAATACCGAACATTCCGCATCTAGCAAGTAAGGTAGGTCAAAATCATATAACAATCGAAATTATTTGCAACTACCACACTAAATAACATGCACTAACAAGTCATACTACAAAATAGTTAACATGCACATATAGCACAAATTGAATTAAACTATAATACCATTACCTACCTCGGAACAAGCTTGCACAACTCCTCTCCGCCGACGCTTTGTCTTTCAGTCTAATTTTTACTTGCTCATAGTCTCCAATTCACTCATGAAACCATCAACCTCACCTGACCCTCATACATACACGCTAAGGGATATATAATTATCCTCTAGTCATGACCTGCAGGGGACAGTTACCGTCTATGTACTAAAACCCAGACACAAGTGTTTGCCAACCTTATTTCACCAAAGTCAGTGAGGACGTTCTAAGCACCAAACATTCAACATTTGGTAAGTAAGGTGGGTCAAAATCATATAACAACCGAAATCATTTGCAAAGACCATACCAAAAAACATGCTCTAACAAGTCATACTACAAAGTAGTTAACATGCACGTATAGCACAAATTGAATTAAACTATAATACAATTACCTACCATAGAGCAAGCTTGAACAACTCCTCTACATCGATGCTTTGTCTTTTCGTGCAATTTTTACTTGCTCATAGTCTAGAACATGTATATAAATACATAATTAAAAAAATAACCAAACAGGTCGGGATTTTTAACTCACACTGAACTTCTAAGGTCAAATTCATGATCATTCTCTTCTTGTTCTAGGGCTTTTCAACTGTAATTTACCTTAAACTATCAATTTCAAGAATATATTAGTGAATTAACGAAATACGATGGTAAATTAAATATTAATAATTAAAACCCATTAACTTATTCCTTAATCTTCCCCTTGTACAAGCAATTAACCAAAATCCATCCTAAACCCATTTTTGAACTCCATGAATTAATAATTTTAAGGCTTAATAATTAAATACGAGTTAACGAAAATGAATTTTTTATCTTAACGAAGCCTAACAAAGAAATTCTGGTGTATTTTGCCCTAAATCCCCCTTCCTTTGTCCAAAAATGAGTTTTGAAAAATAAACTATTTTGAAGAAATATTTTAATAAATCTATAGTTTTCACCGCTATAGCGATACCTGACCACTGTAGCATTGCCTCTATAGTGGTACCGACCGCTTAACGGTCAATGACTGTTTTGGACTGTGCTATAGTGGAAATTTCTTTGCTATGATGCTTTCTACTATAATGGTATACCGACCACTTTAGAATGTTGACGGGACAGAACGTCCGTCTTTGCCAAAAATCTCACTTGTTCATAACACCTTCAACCTGGGACATTATGAACAATGCTAAGACCAATTCTGGGAGTTCTACTTATGAGAATTTGATTTCGTAAATTTCTATGGGATCATTATCGTCTTACCTAACCATAAATCAAGACAAATACCACTACCTCAATCCAAATCATTTCTATATTTTCCTAACCCACACCTCTCTCTGAAATTTTGATTGAAACTAACCTAACCTAAAACTTTTAACTTCCAAACCAAAAAGAATTTGGACATGAGATTTTAAGAGTAGGACTTATACGTAATGACAAAGAGAAACATTTGTAAGACCTCGTACTATTCTTGACTTGTTTCAGCTCTTAATTGTATGCATGAGAAGTTTGAACATGAAAAAATTTCTAAGTGTTGAGAGACTTGGCATATTTTGAGACTCCTAACTTTGAAGATTTTAAATTTGGCCTTCTAGATCCCGAGACATAGATTTTTGAGTCAATTTAAGTTCAGGGGTGTAAAGGGCATGTCTCGGAGAAGTTTCAAATTTTTTGGACGAGGATTGGGCCGTGTTTGGATGACGAAAATAGTAGGTCACCATGATTGTACCGCATCGTAGTGCCTATGGTGATGAGCCCCCTAGTGCATCATGGTAGACCTCCAAACCGGGATTCAGTTACGAGTTTAAATGCCTGAGGAGAAATTATGTCCTTTTCTATCAATTCTATTCGTCTAACCCCGATTAATAACGTAATTAGGGCACAAAATTTCTCATTCTCTTCAATTCACTCTTAAACAAAACCCTTCTGTCTTCTCCAAGATACAAGCATTCAAGCTTTTCAATTAAAGATTCTCAAGAAAAATTTCAAGATTAGGGTTTTATTCTTTAAACTTAGGAACTTAAGGTACGTGGGGCTATCCTAAACTTCATGGGCATAGTGTATATGTTTTTAGTAAGTTTTAAAGTTATGAAATCATGCATTTATGAAGGGTTCTGAAAATACTTTAAAGATTATACATTGTGAACCCTTTGATGATATAGAGTTTTGGTCTTGAGACCCTTTCATAGAATTGAATCATATTTTTATACATAGAAGTATTCTCAGTTTTGCAAAAGTGGAATTGAGATCATGTATAACGAATTTCCCCCTCTTGTTATGATATCATTTGATCAAACATGTTGTGGGTTGTTAAATTGCATGATTAAAAGCATGAGACGAATGTTTTAATATTGTCTACGAACTTGATGTTGGTTATAAATTAAAGTGAGGATGTTTTCTTGTTTGCAAATATTCTATTGGATAATTGCAAGAGTTGCATGTATTGTTAGAAAGAAATTGACCATCATGTGTTAAAGTATTGAAAAGAGAGAGCCTTTGCATAAGTTTCACATGTATTGAATTAAGAACTCTCTTGCATTGTCTAAATATTTTCGATGGTCAAATGATTGGGTTGATTGAAAACCAAAGCAAAGTATGATATGCCTTAGATATATGACTTGCAAGTCTCGGTATGACGATGCCAAAACAAACAATGCCATGATAAACACAAAACAAAATAGAATTCAAATTTCCATTCAGATTTTCAGATTTTAATTTTAGAAAGATGCATGTTTAGAAAGGATAAAAAATGGGCTTAAAGAGAGTTAGGTGGTTACCCGAAAAAAGGCATGAGTTCGGAAAACTCATTGCCTGAAATCGTGTTTTGCCGATACGGATTTTGTTATTTCCCAAATAGGAGATTATACGCTAGCCTTGTGCCCCTTTGACGTATCAGAATCAGAAACTCCAACTCTTGCGGCAAACTTGGGTTGGGGGCTTGGCCGCCGAGTCAAGGGCGGATTTCATATAGCCCGTGGGATTGTAGAATTGTAGGGTATACCCTCTAGCTTAGAAGTAAAATAAAGAGTTGAGATTTACAGAAATGTTTTGAAGTCTATTGAAACTGTCCATGTATTTAAAATGTTTTAGATGACATATTTTATAAAATGCTCTCACCTATGTTGTATAAAAATATATTTTATTTTTGAATTGTTCTACGTACCAGTACATTTTGTATTGACCTCCTATATTTCAGGATCTGAGGCTCAGTCCTAGGGTTCCGCTAAGAAGTAGATCGGTTGTCAGACGTCTGAAGTTGGTGAGCCTCCCTTGTTTCGAAAGGATTGGTTTCACTAAAATGTTTTCATTTGGTTTTAGCTCATGGTCCGGCCGAGGACCTTGTCCTGATTTCAGACATATGCTATTTTTAGTTTGGTAGAGATTTCGTAAACGAGTGTTAGATAGTTTTGGGTCTTATTGAACTTTTGTCCGTATTGTTTAAATGATATATTAAGATGAACATGATCCCATTTTGTTTTTATGCATTTTTATAGTATATGAATTATGCTTATGATTTCCAGTTAGAAAAGGGCTCTCGGGCCTTCATGGTTCGGGATGCTTATCGCGGCCAGGGCCACGGTTCAGGTCGTGATATCATTACACAAAGCTCGGTCTCAAATAGTCTATGTGTTCATATGTAAGGGTACTTCTATATCTTGGAGATCTACAAAGCAGTCTGTCGTAGCTACTTCATCAAACCATGCTAAAATAATAGCTATTCATGAAGCTAGCCGAGAGTGCATGTGGTTGAGGTCCATGATACATCTTATTCGAGAAAAATGTGGTTTGAAATATGACAAAGTAACCATGATTTTATATGAAGATAATGCAGTATACATAGCACAACTCAAGGGGGATTCATAAAAGGAGATAGAACACAGTACAGTTCGCCAAAACTTTTCTATATGCACGAGCTCCAAAAGAATAGTGATAGCAACGTGCAACAACTTCGTTCAAGCGACAACACGACTGATTTATTCACCAAGTCCCTGTTAACCGCAACTTTCAAGATGTTTCACAAAATCGAGATGCAGAAATTCAAGAATGTTCTCATTAGAGGGAGTCAATATGCGTTATACTCTTTTCGTTATGAGATTTTGTCCCACTAGATTTTCCTTGTAAGGTTTTTAATGAGGCACCCTATATACATATTATTTATCAATTAGACATTCAAGGGCGAGTGATATAAATGTATTACCATATGAAATGAATGTTTATTTTTTGGAGAAAAGTTAGGAACCTTAACTTTGGGACAAAGCCAGTTTTTTCATATAAATAAAAAGAATTTTCTTCATTGTTATTCACCCCTTAAGAAATACTTAAGAGAAATAAAGAAGTCTTCTCTCTTCTCTTCATTCTTCTTCTAATTTCTTATTGTTTTATAACAATATCTATATTTTCCCTGTTTTTTCTTTACTCTTCGAATGGTTTTAAATTCTAGAAACCTAAATCGAATTTTAAAAATAAATAAAGAGGAAAGAATCTAATGAGCTAGACCTGACTAGAATCCAACTAAGTCCTAAACAAGAAGATATTTAAAGAATCTTAATCTAATTAAAGAAAAAGCAATTGTATATACACGACAATTTTAGTTTCTTAATAAAAAATAATTATGATCACATTGTAAATGACCATTTTGTTTATTATGGAATGTTCTAATTTAAAATTTTTACACTTTTAATGTATCGTAGATTTAGATGTAAATTCTTCAAAATTGGGTATACAATAAAATATTTTTAAAAAGGGGTACTTGCCGCTATTTCTTCCATCCCTCTGTATTTCGTTGTTTCAAAAGCCACATAATCTCTTTATTTCTTCGATACTCTCATGCAACTGTTTCCTCTACTTTAAATTAGTGCCTTCATATTCCTTGAAAGATATTACTTAAAATTATAAAGCAATCATGAATTAATTGTTGATGCGATACTAAGCTCAAGCACCCAGAGGAACAAGAAATCAGTGTAGCAAATACGCAAGGCAGGCACATGCAACTGGGACTTGGTGTAGCACCTCCTCAACGCTTTGGTCAGTGTCCTCAGGGCAATCAAATACAGTACCAAAAATATGACACAAGTAATGGTGGAAAGACTGATGGTAGTGGCATGGATAACGGTGCAGAAAATCCTTAGGAGTCGTTTGGTGTGAGGTATAAAGGATAAATAGTCCCGGAATAAAATAAAGGATTATTTTATCCCATGTTTGGTTGGAGGTATTAGTTAATACCGGGATAACTTTATCCCACCATTTACACCATAGCGATGGGATAAGTTATACCATATGCATGGTGGGATAACCCGGGATAACTATTTCCCAACCAAACGACCCCTTAAGGTCTTAATGATAAATTGATAATATATGTGAAGTCACTGCAAAGTTGTTACACAAGTCACCCCCAACCCCAATCCCTTTGCGTTGCAAACCCCTTAAAAGTGGCTGAGAATCACAAATAAATACAACATATACAACTGCCTGAATACATAAATCAACAGCCAGAGCTTTACTCTTCAAGCAGCATTTTGAGTCCAAAGTCACCCGGGAGAAATAAAAGACTCATTCATGATCAATTTTTCTGGTGGACTGCAACTTGGTGTATGTCCATATCCTTCAACATAACTGAACGCCCACATGAATCACAAGGAGCGGTTCTTGATCCACAAACACTCTCATGCTGTGTAAGTCCTCTTAAGCGATCCCTCACATCAGCTGCAGAACTCCCTGCTTGGACCATGTCTCCACAAAACCGGCATGTTACAAGTCGCAAGGGACACTCTAAGGATTGATGTTGAACCTGTTACCAAAAGCTGTTTGATTAACAAGCCAGTAAAAATTAGTGTGCAACAAATTTAAAAAGGGCATAAAACTTTACCATCTTTTCTTTTTCAAGGACTATTCCACAAGGGCAAGTCAGTGGGACATGAAATACTTTCTTGTGCTTCTCAATTTCCTCTTTCTGAAATGCTAGCCCACATTCTTCGCAATGGACATGGTTCTTGACCTCATCCCTCCTTAGAACAACCCCACAACCAGTATGCTGACAGATGATATTGTGCCTCCTGCAGTAAGCTTCATGTAGTGCTATACTCCTGGAAGGAATGTAATGCTTACAGTTTTCGCATTCTACAGTATCTGCATTGGCAGACAATGTGGAAGAGACAGAGAAAGCTTCTAGTCCAATCCTGGACTTAGATTTCTCTTGGATGTTTACTGACACCTTGTACTTGGTTGTGCCCTTGAAGCCATAGATGCCAATACTGTAAGTACCAGGTCCAAGGCCGAGATCCCTAGAGCTAAGAACCAAAGCTTTTGAACCAATGTCATGAGATGACCAACTGTGCTGATGCTGTGTAGGGAATAACAATGGGTGTCTGGAAATGTAGAGGTCAGTATCCCCATTTTGGTTTTCTGATTCTATTTTTACCTCAATTTCAGCATCCCCTAAAGATAACCTTCCCCAATTATGATCATCTATTTGGAACTTGTAATATACATAGCTTCCTTCTGCAACCACCCCAGAATCTAACTTGCCCAATACAAGAGGGTGCAATACAGGCTGACTTGTGCTCTCAGCAGTGGGATCAGCACCAATTACATCAACCTCTATATCTGTTTCTAGAACAGACACACTCGAAGAAGGTTTCAGTTCAAGAACACGTAAATGGTATGTCAGAACACCATGATTAACAGTAAGTACATCGCCTTTTGAAAGTGTCGCATGCTGACGAAGGCTTGTTTCAA
The DNA here is from genome assembly GCF_002878395.1 of Capsicum annuum. Taxonomy (NCBI): domain Eukaryota; kingdom Viridiplantae; phylum Streptophyta; class Magnoliopsida; order Solanales; family Solanaceae; genus Capsicum; species Capsicum annuum. The sequence goes on along the minus strand of NC_061117.1, from coordinate 182,191,134 downwards.
GAACTGCCTTATGATTAGGGATGTCAGAAAATCCTGCTTCAACTGGCTGAAGTTTTGCATAAGTTCCTTTTGGGAGCCAGACATAACACACCTCAACCATGGGAACCATTGGAAACTCTGCAGGAAACAAGTTACTACATATATGGGAAGGAAGCCCTACAACACCGTCATCTGCAGTGAACTCCAGGACCCCAGCATGTGTTGTGCAATTATTCTGTTCTGCATCCTTCAAGTCCGAAGGAGAAGATTGGTGAACTACAGACACCCTGAAGTGTAAAGGTCCCTTGTCAAAGGCACCCTGATCAGACAATTCAGTGAAGCAAGATGGTGGCAATTTAATTTTATCTCCGGCACCCTCATAAGGTACAGCTTCCAAAACACGAGAAAATGCAACTCCTCGTCCAGCTAGCAGTTCTTCTTCAATTTGCTGGGTTGCCTATTAAAGGAAAATTAAAGGGTTAAGCATTCTCCTCCATTATTAGTTTCCTCAAGACAGCGTGAACATCAAGTATAGGTCAAACGACAAATAGGGATGATAGAGCCGGCTATTTTTTAGTAAAGAAAAGTATTACGCCACCTTGACTACACTAGAATGGAGCCAGCTAATTTCTTCTAATTGATAATCAGAAAAGGGAAGTGATAGCATCCAGGCTGGCCCACTTGCATTAAGATTGATGGGCTTCAATGTGAATCAAGAAGATGCTTATGATGGAAGAAGAGCTCAAGAATGAGTCCAACAATTATGGAGAAGCATGGGCTAAGTGATACACATATTTCATGATTCAATTTCAAGTCTAAATGCAGAAGATTGGGCCCATAGAGTTTTGATTAAAATCGAAAACTTGTGCTTTCCTAGTTTAAAAGTTTCCTAAAGTTTCCTAATTTAAAAGTTACCTAGTTTAAAGTTTCCTAGATTTATTTATTTCCATCAAAGTAGAATTCGAATCCCCCGCTATTTGGGATAGTTTTTTCCTAGTCCTTGTTAGATTTGATAAAGGTAGATCCCAATCCCATGCTATTTGGGATAGGTTTTTTTTTTCCCTATGTATAGGGATGAATTTTGTTATTTTCAAGGATTAATTGAGAGTTTCTCTTATTTACACATTTTGTGTGTGGCTACTTGGAATTTATCTTGCAACCTTATAAGAACGATTCTTTAGGAGGTAAGATTAATTCTTAATTTGATATCTTTGGTTTCTATTAAAGTTAATTAAAAAAGTTGATTAGTTTTATACTAATTGTTGTCTTTAGTTTCTTTGAAATAGGGGTCTAGATCACTTTTGATCTAAGTTCTTGAATTGACTCTATTATTATCATAATTAGTCTTAATCCGCTAATTTTGAATGCTAAGATCAATTAGGGTTCTTAGCACTTAACCTCGAAATTGGGGATTTTCTTCTCCAATTTTGCCAATCTTTAATTTCTTCCCTTTAATCTTAGGATTTTCGCTTCCGCATTATTTTCTTGTTTATTAACGTAACCCGATTATTATCAGGAAGTATTGTCTATCTACAACCCAATCTAACAACAAATTATAATGGTTTAGATATGTAATCAAGCATGTGAAATGGATGCATAAACTGGTCCAAACATTTATAAATTTATTGGAACTCTATATTGCAGATAGAATAAACATAGCAATTAGCCTACAGCCCATGATCCCTCAATCAAAAAAAAGTACAATTTGAACTACAGAGCACAAATAACGGAGACAAATTTAAGGAAAAAAAATTTGTAATACAGTTATTTCTGATCCTTTTCAAACAGAAGAGTAGCTGTTGCCATCATATATTACATCTCTTTCAAGGAGGCTGCGATGATGTGAATTCCCCTTTCGGTTAGGGTACTACACAAGGAAGTTGATGATGGATTATCAGTAAGTCCTAAATACACCGGAGCCTTTACTTTATCCATTAAGTTATTATTTAATCTACTAATTGATGTTATTTCAAACTTAAATAGTTCACACACTTTGGCTCTACCCATAAATTATCCAGTAATAGGCTGTCACAATAAAAACTACTCCTAGATCATGTATTTCCCTAGGATTGTAGTTCAATTGGTCATAGCATCGCTCTGCCAAGACGGAAGCTGCAGGTTCGAACCCCATCTCGATACAGATCCAATAAATACATCAATAAATCTATCCCATAGAAGGGAGCCTGGAGGAAGGAACTGATTTATATCATAAGAAATTGATATCTTGATTCACAGCCCACGTTAACAAGGCATGTTCAGCCTCAGTTTGTCTATACTCGAGAATCAGCTAATACGTACAAATTTGAAGGGTGAGGAAACAATAGAACTCATAAGAGCACCGATATTCAGAAAATTTCAGCAAAGTTTACTGGGTACAGCAGTTTGCACTAACCTCCAAGTGTAAAGTTAATTTAGTAGGAGGACATCAGTACTTGATTGATTCAAACACATTCTTGCTAACCATGCTTACCCCGAAAAGGTTGATTTTATTTTATTTCCGTATATAATGCACATGCAAATGGACCGAGAAATTAGAAAATACTCTGCTTTGAAGACACACGGCCTTTCTCAGAAATCAATTGTTAAGGCATACCAATATAGCAATCAATTGTTAAGAATAACAATGTAACACTTTGAGACAAGTAAGCCATAGAAAATTATATGGAGGACTAAACCACCTGCAAAGGTAGCCTGTTTTGGGTGGATTCTCAGTAGAGAAGCATGCTTAACCCAATATAATCTGCAAAGGAGAGGTTTAAATTTGAGTAATAGGTGTTATCTATGTGAAGAGAAATTGGAGTCGGTCAACCATCTTTTTATTCACTGTAAATTTGCTAAACAATGCTGAGAGATTATCCTGAATTGGTGTGGTGTTGTTTGGGACTTGGGTAATGCCTTCGGATGTTAAGAGTTTACTGGAGAGATGGAATTGGCAGAAGATAGCAAAATCTAAGATAGAGATGTGGGGGTAGATTATTTAGGAAGAAAGGGATAGTGTTTGTTTTGATAATAAAAAGAATCACATCTCTAGAGTGATGATCCTTTGTCTTCATAATCTGTTCTTTTGGTGTAAGAAGAGGTTATTAGAGAATATGGATCGGTATTATGGACTTTTTGGACTCACTTAGGAATATGAAACTGAAGTCTATTGTCTGGGCTGTCAATTCTGTTTGTACTTCTATGTACCCTCTTTTCTTTGGAACTTTTACGTACACCTTTATTAATAATATTTTTACCTTATCAAAAGACGGACATCACAATATAGCAAATCTAATTTGGGTACAGATAACATTATGAAATATCCATACCTCTAGCAGGCTTTGATTATGTGGTTCAACTCAGCACAAGTGAGAAGTAAGATAAGGGATGGTTTGAAAATATATAGTGTTTACAATTTTGTTTCTGTAAAGAAAACCAGTCACAGCTAAAGAAAGGAACGACAACAACAACAACAAACTCAGTGTATTCCCATAGCGTGGGATCTGGGGAGGGTAAGATGTGTGTAGTCCATACCACTACCTCCGAAGAAGTAGAGAGGTTGTTTCCGATAGACAACCGGCTCAAGATAAGGATAATAAACAAAGGGATGGATGACATAACCGAAATAAAGAATAGGAAATAATAGAATAAAATCACAGGAATATGAAATACGAAAAATAAAAACAACACGGAATAAGAAAAATAGGAACTAAGCAATAGAAAATAGGACACCCACCTAGTAGTGACATACACTCACATCCCAAAGACACCTATGTACACTGACCTATGATTACTAAATCCGGCTACACAAGAATTTTCCTGACTGCTAGCTACAACCCACACACTAACACTAGCCTTCTACCCTAATTCTCGACCTCTACGCCTTCCTATCTAAGGTCATGTCCTCAGTAAGCTGAAGCTGCTCCATGTCATGTCTAATCACCTCCCTCCTGTATTTTTTCGGCCTAGCTCTACTCCCTCTGAAACCATCCAACGCTAACCTCTCACACCTCCGAATTGGGGCATCTGCGCCCCTCCTCATCATATGCCCAAACCATCTCAGCTAAAGAAAGGAAGCAGAAAATAAATAAATAACAAACATAAATGCAATCATTCTTAACTTGTTAAAAATCTTCAAAGTGATAAATAGAACTGGAAAAAGGACAAACAAAACTCTAGATTTTAGAGCGATTGAGTATAACTTATTTCATTTGGGAATTTTGTTGTTGTTCAGTTTAAGTTATTAGGTAATCCAGGTAAAATGTGCTTGCTTTTCATACCTAAAATTTAAAAACTAGTTAATGAGGTGACAATTTCGACCCCAACCGAAAAAGCTGGCCTTTTGTGTACAACTTGCCAGGGAAGAGTCTTTCTCCAATGAGAATAAAGAATGCGCATAGCGGGAGCTTCAGTGCACCGGGCTGCCCTTTTTTGGGGCAAGACAAGAAAGGAACTCGCCGTTTGACACCAAGGGATAAGAGCTTTAGCGAATGCAGGCCCCTGCTTATAGATATGATATCAATTACTTAAAAAAAAGAAAGATGTTGAGAGAAAGTCTTAGCACTTAAAATGTGTTGCGAAGAAAGATTGAAGACGAAAATTTTCTGACGTGGTGTGGGGACTGGATGGAAAAGACAGGTAAAGGAACAATCCACCCACTAATATTAACCCTTCTTTACTGTTGAGGAGTCGTCCAAATTGCCATCACTTTTGTATCTTAACATGGCAGAAAATTGTTCGTATTAGAAGTATTTGATATAGATCACAGGCATAAGACCTGCTTTTTACATATATCTATTCAGACCTAATAGAAGAGACATTGCGATAAGCTTGCGCGTTGGAGAGGTCATCATAAATGTTAAAGTGTGTCGTTCATGATACATAAAATATTCAGTCAGAGTTGCTCCTATATAAGGAGCAAGGAGTCTCGCATATCTACCTTCACCACCAAGGCATCCGTATTAGTAGCTTATATGCAGTGGGAGGGTTACAATTCTGAAGATGCGGTACTTATTAGAGAGTGCTTGGTATATGAAGATATTTACACTTCTTTTCACATACGTAAATATGAAATTCAGACTCATGTGACATGCCAAAAACCTTGAAAAAGTAAATAATGAAATACCGCATATAGAAGCCCATTTACTCCGCAATTTAGACAAAAATGGAATTGTGATGTTGGGATCTTGAGTAAAGATAGGTGATATTTTAGTAGGTAATTAACACCCCGGGCCGTGAAAGAATTGTGGATCTGATATCAGACATTGAATAGGTCGGTGGATGCGAAGATTTGTCCATCAGAAATGGAAACTACATTAGTAGGAATATAAGCTGAAGCATCTCCCATTTGAGTTTCAACTACTTCTAAGGTGGTCATACTTCCTTCACCTAAACTAGAACTTAATTCAACGGCTCTTTCCAATAGGCGTGAATGCAAATAAAAAACATCTCTTGGATAAGCTTCACGACCAGGCAGCCTTCGTAATAGGAAAGACGTTTGACGATAAGCTTGCTCTTGTTTGGAGAGATCATCATGACACTTGTGATAGTTTAACTAACCATAGAAACAAATTCAATTTGGTAACAGACTGGAAGAAGTGCGACCCCTCCCTTTTTCTTTTTTCCCTGGTATACCTTTTCTTTCCTCTTTCATGCTCTAGGGAGGAAAAACCACCTGCAGCATGTCTACCACAACTCAAGTAGCTGAAATACATCTCTGCTGGCTCCCACAACATCAAGATTGTATCCAACTCCGTTGAAATTAGGAGCGGATCTATAGAAGCGTGGGGGTGCACGGGCACCCGGACGTCTCAGTTGAAGCTCTGTATATATGTAATGTATAAGGAATTGTTTAAATATTAAAAGTGGCAACCGTAATAATAAAGGAGCTCATGGTGCCAGCGGTTAAATCTCAGACTTCAGCCCCAGTAGCGCAAGTTCGGATCCTGTTATGTTCACTTTTTAGAACTATTTTAGCACTATTAACATGCCGTTTTCATTGTTAAAAAACTGTGGCTATCTAGAGTAGAACCCTTGACCTCTTCTTACTAAACCTTTGACTACACCAAGTGGACAAAGCTTGATCTTTTGCTGAAATTGCTGATAAGTTTAATTATAGTTTTCCTTTATAAATATTGACTCTACTTTCCTATTATGCTGCATACGTTATTGTTCAAAGCAATGTGGCAGACGGATCTTCCAAAACCTAGGTCCGCCTCTGATTGAAATGCTTATACACCACAAAATTCATACCCTATCTTGTATCCTATTTTTCACGTTTTCATGATCCCAATACAGTATTCTTTTTCTCTTTTAAGAAACATAAGGCCACTACAGTCTGTAGACCAAAAGAACATAAGAGTTCTTTTTTTCCTAAATGTTGAAAAATGTAAAGTTGGCTTATACTCAAGCATCGGAATCTAACTACCTTTTAAATTATTTCCACAGAAAATTATTCATACATTAAAACACACTAAGGTCTATGGTTATCCCACAGAGTCTGTGACGATTGAAATGCATCAGTTTTCCCCTCTAACCCACAATTCTACTCATTATTCATTGTAGCAAATTAAGCCAATAGGCCCAAATTCTGCCCACAAGTTCACTCCATTTTTTTGCAATAATACAGCTGAAATGGGGTTCAAGGGTAATTTTTTCACAAAAAGCAGACATGAGATGGTAAATGCAGTGCTTATTTTCACTTTTAACATATCAAAAAACGACAATTTTTTCTTGTTTTACCCTCAACATTAATTACTCAATCCCAAATCATTTCCCAGACCAAAGACTATACATCCATTAATATGGATATTGTAGTAAAATACTCCTACTAATCATTGTTTCTTTATGGGACGTGCAAAGTCCAAAGTGGACAACTAAAAGTGAACGGAGGAAATAATAAAGAGCAATTTATGCAGGGGCAGATTAGGAGGTCTCGAGGGGGTTCATTCGAACCCCTCGACAAAAAATTATACTGTATATATAAGGTAGCTTTTTAATATGTATGTATGTATATATATTTATGACTACCTAAGAATTTCAGTAAGTTAGAACATCTTCTTTATATATATATATATATATATATATATATATATATAAAGAAAAAAAAATTAAAAATCCTGTATCCGCACTGAATTTAAGACTACCTAAGAATTACAGTAAGTTAGAACATCTTCTTTTTAGGAATAGATCAATACCCAAGTACGGATTATTTGCAAATTCGAGAGATATCCAATTCCCAAATCGATCAAATAAATCAAAAAGCAAAACAACGCAGGAAAGGGTATTGGTAAAAAAGTGAGGTACCTTAGCTTGTGCTTGAGCAGCATCAAGACGACGAGCTCGTTGAACAGCTTCAATTGCTTCGCGTTGACGGATAGCTTCTTGTTTTGCTTTCTTCTCTCTTTCCAATTTCAATTTCGCCTTCTGTATCCTGTCTCTTTGTTCTTTCTCTAGCTTCTCTCTCGCTCTTCTCAACTCAAAATCCATTTTACTTCCTTGCTCTACAAACAGTTGCCAAACAAATTCTCTTTTTCTATTTGTGCTCTTTGATTTCAGATATTATAGAGAACAAATGGTTGGTCCAAGGTTTTAGGTATATATATGAGAGAGAGTTTTTGTTCTTGATTTTCCGATTTCTTGATGGAAAAGGCAAAATCACCAACCTTAACTTTGATTTCTATTGATCCAGAACAATCTGGGCCTTTCGGGATGAACTCGGATATTGGTGGCCCTACCACTCAAATATAGTAATTACGCCCAATAATTAGGTGAAATAACATCTAGGTGGACTTGAATTTTTAAAGACAAAAATTTCAGAAATAGCTAAAATTTGTCTAATTATAAAATAGTTATAATTTAGTAGCTAAATATATAAATTAGAGATTGTATGTACAAATACAAATTCACTTTAGACATGTACTTAAACCTAGAATTTTGCTTTGTATAGAAATACAATTGTTTAAAGAATTCTATAAAAGTCCCAAAACTAATTTTGTATACAAACACAAACATTTGAGCTCTAGGAAACACCCCTGCCCCCGTTCCCAAAATTAAAATTTTGTGTGTGAGCCTTGAAATACACAAATATACAAATATATAGATATAAAAGTAATGTACAATTAGCTAACTGGAAATGGTAATTATCTAAACATTAGCTACGCTTGATAATTATGACTTGATATTTTCTACTCCACATAATTTTTTTCATTTTTGACCCTTACTTATTTTGTGGACGGTTATTCAAGGTTAGAACTTGAAAGTTGTTCATAAATAAATTTTACTAAAGTTCTAAGTTTTACTCAAAGATAAAAATGGGATCAAAAATTTAAAACCACTAATTTCAAAGATCATTCTTATAGATGACTTGCGCTCATGATCTTGAAAATGAATACCATTAAATTTGACTCTTTTTTATCTCATAAGTAAAATATCAAACTTAAAGTAAAAAATATGTTTTTTTACGTTCATGAAATAAAGGTGGATCGTAAATCTTATTATATCAAAGTTAATGATATCTAATAAGTTTTATAGGTTATTGCCTCTGAATTACTACTCCCTCGTATGAAAGCAATACTCTTACCTGTGAATTCAATAAGTCATTTATTTATCATTTATTTATTTTCAGATATTATAATCCAAGGTTAGGTGTATATATATATGGGACAAACTTTTTTGTTCTTGATTTTTCACTGTCTTGATGGAAAAGGCAAATCCAACCTTAAATTTTAAGTTTTATCGATCCGAAACAATCTAGAACTTTCTAGATGAACTCAAATATTTGTGGCTTGTCTGCCCAAATATATTAAGAGGATATATATATAAATACGATATTAGATTGATTATTTCAAGTTATAACAATATTTTTGATATTGCATTATATAACAATAGATTTTTACAAAGCAAAATAATTTATTATTATTTTATGTAAAAAAAACATTCCTAAAAGAGGTAGAGCCTGTTTGGATAGGCTATATATATATATATATATATATATATATATATACGATATTAGATTGATTATTTCAAGTTATAACAATATTTTTTATATTGCATTATATAACAATAGATTTTTTACAAAGCATAACAAAATAATTAAAAAGAAAAAATAATTTATTATTATTTTATGTAAAAAAAAATTCCTTAAAGAGGTAGAACCAAAAAAAATTCCTTAAAGAGGTAGAGCCCGTTTGGATAGGTTGAAAAAAAGTGGTTTTTAAAAAGTTCTTTAAAAGTACTTTTGAAAGTGTTGAAACTTATTTTAAAAATAAACAGTTACGTGTTTGAATAAAAGTGCTAAAACTGAAAAAAAGTTGTTGATGTGTTTGGGAAACAAGTATTGTTAAGCATTTTCTTTTTGTTAAAATGTCTAAAATATCCTTAAAGCTGTTAACAATATGTAGAGTTGATGATTATTTAAAAAAAAAATTAAAATGATTCAAATTAAAATTAATATATATTTTAATTCAGTTTCAATATAAACATCATTTTTTAAACATGCATGGCTACTTTATTTAATTCCATATTATTTTTTATTTGCTTTTCAATCACACCTATTCTTTTTTCTTCTTCTTCTTCTTGTTGGTGTGTCTCTTTACAATTAGTTTATTTTATATGATTGGCATAACAATTGAGTTCCTTAAAGACTATGATAATGAATTGACACCTAATTTGTACGTAAAAATTGCTCGTCATTGATCGTTTCTTAGTTATATTATTTCACATGTGGAATTTCATGACAAAGTCCTACAATCTCACTCGTAAAATTTAAAATATCAAGATAATGATTAGTAATTTTTTTATCACAGAAGCTGAAATATGGTAATTTATAAATATGATTAGTAATTTGAAATTTGTAGATAAAATTATTTTCTAATAATTTCAGATTGTTTATTGAAAGCATTGAATAAAACTGAAAAATAGCAGCAAAATCATTTTCACTGCAATATAAAATTATTAATTACAACAAGAATAAAAAGAATTTTCTTATCAATCTTTTTTGTCACGAAAAAATTTAAATCAAAGTGACATTCATTGTGATGGAAGAAGAATGTGTTCTGCCTTCACCCACAGACCTTTTCAAATAATATTTAATATTTTTAAATTAATAAAATCTTTGAATAATAAAATTAGAATAACGAAATAAACTAACCAATCATAACATTACAAAGTGCAAAGAAAAAAAAATATAAACTATGATAGAGAGCAGCCATGGGAGAGAGCAAGAAATGGAAGAATAAGTTAGAATAGGGAAGGATATTTTAGGAGTTTCAAGAACATGCAAGGGATAATGAAGTAAATTTTTGGTCAAACTTAAAATAGATCCAAAAGCAAGATTTTGGCTTATTTTAGATTAAAAGCACTTATTTTTAAGCACTTTTGTTGTTTGACAAACACCCAAATAAGTCAAAAAATATTTTTAAGCTGGTTTAACCAACTTTTAAGCCAATCCAAACACCCTCGTAGTTAGTAAATAATAGGATATCAACCACCCACTAAAATCTCTCTAAAATAGATTGTTCTAATTTTACTTATTCATAATTAACGTGCAATAAACCTTTCTTCTTCTTTCAAAAATCATAAAATTCAATTCTAGGTGAAATCAAATATTATCAAGACTATTTAGTCTTTCAAAAATAATTTCATTAAAATACATTTTACATATTTTGATTGCAACGATGGTTATTCTAAAAAAAAATATCATTATATTATTTTAGCTAATCAAGTTTTAATCAATTTGTATGACAATTCTACACACCAAATGATTTTTAATCTTTTGAGATGTTATATAAATTAGCTTGTAAGATGCTATATACAAATAATGTATTCTTATTAATAATTTTTAGTGTATAAAAATGATATAAAATTTGGTATTCAGGATTAATTTAACCAATTATTTTAAAATCAATTTATATATACATTCCATACATTTATATATTAATGCTTATTTTTATTCTATGATTTTTGTCTTTAATGCTTATTTTCATTCTATGATTTTTGTTTTTATTATAGTAGTATTGTGTTATTTTAACCAGCCAAGTATTAATCAGTTTGTATAAGAATGTTATACACTAAATTATTTACAATTTTTGAGTTTCAATGTGTATGAAATTCGTAGGTAAGGTATTATATACAAATTATGTAGTCAAATGAAATTATGAGAGTGTATCAGATTGAATAACAAATTTCTTGGGAGAGATTGTGTAAAAACTTTTTGATAATTGATAATTGAATATTATTTAATAGAGAGAGTAAAAAATATTTTTATTAATTTTTTTCCTAAATTTTTTTTGGTAAATAAACAAATTTTATTAATACCAAAGTAAGTCTATTACAACTCAGGCATGAGCTGATCTTTTGCTTCTTAGAATTAGCACAATCTACAAACTAGTCTTAACCATTTATTACAACTCAGCTACTGAATCAAATACAATCAGAATTAAAAAAACTATTCAGATTTACAAGTGGAGCCTGCTAGTGAGTTTTTACCCTTGCCTGTGATGTGTAAATGCAGTACAATTTCTTTACACAACTTGTCAGCATAGGAGTGGCCAGCTTGAAACCTTAAGCTATTTCTTTCTTTCCAAATTAAAGAAACAAGCATACCAAAAATACGGTTGATAATAGCTCCTATCGTTGTCTTCTTCTTAGCCTAGGAAGTGGTCCATTAAAATTCCCCTTGCCAGCAACCTATAGATCTCTGAATCCTTAGATATTTCAGCAATCTTAGCCACAGATTATTAGTCACTGTATAGTCAAAGAATAAATGTTCCAATGTCTCTACATTTGAGTCACATTATATTTCAAGATTAAGGCACATGAATATCAAACTTCAGGAGTCTACCTACTGTAGCAAGCCTTCTTCTTATAGCTAGTCATAGAATGAATTTATGTTGAGGGTGTATACTCTGTTGAAGGACAATGCTCTTTCAAGGAACCTTTTGATACTAAGGGAGTAACTAAAAGTATAGTTTTTGGATACTAAAATTTCATTTATCCACCATAGCATGAAACCTAGCAGTAAAGTCCCCTTGTATAGTTGGCAGTTTATGATATGTGTTCTTGATGCTAGAATTTTCCTGACAACCTAAGTAGAATTTGTTGGGATATTGCAGGTTGATGTTGTCTCATTCTTTAAGTAGTATTCTTAAATCCATTTTATCCAGAGGTAGTCTTTCTTCTCATTGATAGCCTATAATAGCTATAAAATTACTGACTTGTTCCATAATCTTATATCCTGTATATTCAACCCTTCTGAAACTTGAGGAATATAAAGTTTATCCTAAGCAACAAGGGATTTCCTGGATAACTTTGCAGATTCTGTCCATAAAAGTATTCTGCTGATAGCCTCAATCATCTTCAGGATCTTTTGGGGAAGAATAAAAATTTGTGCCTAGAAAGTCTGAATGCTAAACATTTACTGTCTTGATTAATTCTATTCTACTTGCATAGGAGAGTAATTTAGCAGACCAGCACCTGATTCTCTCGATTTTCTTCTCAATAAGTGGTAAACATTGCCCCACTATGAGTTTTTTGGATGACAGAGGGACTCCCAAGTACTTAAAGGAATTTCACCTTCCCTATATCAAAGTTTCTATAGAAGTTCTTTCTTTAGCTAGGGCTTTACACCGCCATGTATAAGGAGCTCTTTTCTAGATTTGCTTGGAGGCCAGATGCAGTTGAAAACCTTCTACAAGCTTCTTGCAGTAACTGAACAGATTTTGCCTCTGCCTTACAGAAAATGAGAAGATCATCTGCAAAACTAATGTGTAGCACACCCTATTTTTTACACCTGGGATGGTGTTTGAACTCTTTGTGTTGCTGCACTAAATAAACTCTCTGTGAAGGTATTCCATTGCAATGACAAAGAGATAAGGGGACATAGGGTTCATGCTATAAACTTGCTAGAGAACCCAAGTTCAGCTAATATAATCTTTAGAAACCCCCATTCAATAGAATCATAAGCTTTCTGAGATCTATTTTCATAACACACCTAGGTGACAGCCCTTTCTTAAAGTACCATTTACAAATTTCATGACTAAATAAAATGTTGTTAACTATACTTCTACCTTCAACAAAAGCTGACTGAGTAGGGTTAATAATATGCTTGACAATACACTCCATCCTATTTGTAAGGACCATAGTAATAATTTTGTAAATTGTGGTGCAATAAGTTATAGGTCTATAATCTCTCACATAAGTAGGATTGGCTACTTTTGGGATTAAGGTTACAGTTGTGCAGCTAAAAGATTTCAACAACTTATTAGACTCAAAAGATTCCTTGACAACAAGTAATATATCCTGTTTTAGTACTGACCAATTTTGAGTCTAAAACTCTACTGGAAATCCATCAATACCTGGGGATTTATCATGTGGCTTTCCTTTGATGGCTGCATAGATTCCCTGGTCTGTAATAGGAGTAATCAGTCTGCATTTATGTTCATGTGAGACCACTCCTTATCACTTCAATGTTTGGGTAGGGTACCTCTGTTGCAGCTACGCCCATGAGATTGAAAAAAAAACTAATAAACTCAGCCTCCACCAGTGTTGGATCATCTAACTTGGCACCCTGGTCATCATAGATAGTTATGATGTTATTTTTGCTAGTGAGGATTGTTGACACCTAATTTTTTCCCTTCACGACTAAATTTAATCCTAAGTTTCTTTGATTTTTAATAAAATTAAAATATTTATTTCATCCGAATAAAAAATTTTCAAAATATTTTTTGTATGTAATTTTATCTTTTTAAGTAGCGATTATATATTATCGTGTTCAGTTATACGAGATTAGATAATTTAATTACTTAAATATTTATTCTATGGAATATTAGATTTTAATTAAGGATTATTTTAAAAATAAATATAATGATTAAAATCTTGATTTTAATATAATTTATTATCAAAATAATTTATTTGGATCAATATGCATTTGATTTTATTAAATCAAGAGCTTGTGATTAAAAGAAGTATTAATTCGTATCAAATTTTAATTTAATTTAGCCAATCTGTTAGATTTGGCCATAATTGAAATCAAATTGACCATAATTGCGGTGCAACCCGTCAATTGATTTTTAATTTGGTCAGAATTGAATGAATATGGCTAAATTTTAAATCCCAATTGGGGTTATATTTTAAATTATCCCAAAATTCTCCAAAACTCTCGTAACTTCTACCCAATTCTCACCAAAAAATAATTTCAAATTGTACTACATTGTACTATTTTTTTCCCAACTTTGTCCTTTTCCAATTTTGAAATTAAAAAATTGTACTACATTGTACAATTTTTCTCCACTTTATCTTCCACCTCACCTTATCCTCAATTTTAAAATTTCAAAAACATCCCTAAATGGCTTTGCTCCACATTGGTGGATGACAAGAAAAAAATCATCATCCTTTCCTATAAATACTTTTCTCCCACATTGGTGGAAGAAGGGAAATAAAACTCCATTCTCTCTTGTAAATACTACCACTACTTTGGTAGAAAGGGGGTGGAAAAGAAAAAAAAAAGAGGCTAGAAAGGTGAAAAAATTCTTTTGAGCAAAATAGTTATTTTTTTATTTAGTAAAAATTTTTGTTTCATAGAGTTAGTTGGATAATCAAAATTTTTGAGTTGCCGGCGACATTTTTCGGTGGTGGTTGATTCCGACGAAACTCGTAGTCTCGTTTTCCTGTCCCCAAAAAGTAAACATGCCTTTCCTTCTTTTTTTTCTAGTTTTATTATCATTTTCTTCTTCATCTTTTTCTTCTTGGTAGTTCGTAGTTATAATTTTATTTGCTGTAGATGGCCTTGAAGGCCATAGGACGTTGTGTATCGATATTTTAATTACTTTCATGTTCATGATATAAAAATGAGCTAGCAATAATTGTACGTGCCTTTTTTGACTTTATTCTTTGATTGTTATAAATAAAGTTTCAAGCTTTGCTTAAAAGATGTACTTATGCTTTGTTTAAACTCATTGTTGGTGAATATGTTTGTTTTTAGCATGTAAAGTTATTTTCTTTATGTTGAAAAGAATAGTTAATATTGATTGTTTCGCCTTTTCACCTTATTCTTTGATTATTTTGGATAAAATTTAGATCTTTGCTTGAAAAACATACTCATGTCTTGTTTAAACTCATTGTTGGTAGATATGTTTGTTTTTAGCATGTAAAGTTATTTTCTTTATGTTGAAAAGAATAGTTAATATTGATTGTTTTGCCTTTTGACTTTATTCTTTGATTATTTTTGATAAAGTTTAGATCTTTGCTTGAAAAGCATACCCATGTCTTGTTTAAACTCATTGTTGGTAAATATGTTTGTTTTTAGCATGTAAAGTTATTTCCTTTATGTTGAAAAGAATAGTTAGTATTGATTGTTTTGACTTTTGACTTTATTCTTTGATTGTTATGTATAAAGTTTTGATCTTTGCTCAAAAGACGAACTCATGACTTGTTTAAAGTAAAGTTGTTTCTTTTATGTTGAAAAAATAGTTATTATTGTTTGTTTCGCCTTAATAAAAATGGTAATTAGTTAAGTCAAGAATTTGTCATTTGCTTGATAATTATTTTAATGAATTTCAAAATCCTCATATAAGAGATGAAGTGCTAGCGTTATTTTCCATCCAAGATGTTTATTCCTCTTTTGTTGGCATGTTGTCTTGTCAAAATGATGAGAAAGTTCGGACTTTTGTGGCTAAATAGAATTATTTGGATATTTTTGACTCATGCATAGTATGATTGTTGAACGATATTTCACTTTTAGAGATGCTAAACTTTTATTCTTATTTTCTTACTCCAGATTGTTATATGTGCTCTTTGTGTGTGTAAAGACTTGATTCATGTCTCTCTTTTAGTCATAATATCAAAAGAGAATCAACAATGTCTTAGAAATATAAATCATAGGTCGTTACACGTTTTTCCATAAAATGTTGGTTGTAATTTAGATGTATGAATTTTCGTTAATGTCGCCTTAATTGAAATTTAAAGATTCTCTTTCTTGAAAAGTTAACCTTTATTTTCTTTTGTTATATGGATTAGTGTTTATGTTTATTCAATTTTAGAAGTCATGGGTATTTTTCTTGTTGTCTCATCCCTTTATTTTCGCAAGATTACGTTGTTTGTTTCTTGCATTAATTAATTGAATATGACCTTCTTCCTTTTACCTTTATTCATTCTTAATATGAACATAAGTCATGAGGCATGCAAGTGGATGTCTTTGCTTTGCATTTTATCTATTGACTCTCACTCTTGTTATACTTGTGCAAGTGTGCATATCATTGTAATTCAAAAATTGATTCTTAATATTTTCTTTTGCTTTGAAATATGTAACTATTATGCCTTGAACGCATATTAATTTCTTTATCTTTTTTTTTTGCATGCAAAAAATATCTTGAGTCCAAATGGACTCCTCTCCTCTTGCATTTCGTAATGGGTCAATGAGGCTCACCTCATCAAGTCAATTCCAAAGTTTAAACTCAAGGTCCACTACATGGTGTGCAGGTGCCAAAAGATAGACGAAGAAGAAAAATGGGTCAAAATCCATTGATGAGGTCACTAAGAGACTTGAAAAGTCTCGATTTTTTATTATTGTCTTCTTTTTATTTATTCATTTATTTATTCATTCATTTGGCCTCGAAGTCAAAGTTGTATTTTAATACAGGTGAGGCAGATTTTGGGCCTCAAAGGTCCAAAAACTAGCTTAGCACAGGTTGTGAGCTGAAAGCCTAAAATTTAGATTAGGATAGGTGCAAGTAGGCCAAAAGCCCAATTAGATTAGGACAGGGTTTATTGATTTGGGCCCAATGGCCTAAGTCTTTTATTTTCTCCCCTTCTCCTTTTACATATTTTGTTATTAATTTGTATAGACTTAGTTAAAATCCCTACTAAGTCATCCAAATCTATTTTACACAAGCCTTTTCCTAAAATCAATTACTTTTCAACAATCATTCTTTCTTTTTGAAGTCAGTCAAAAGATATTTTTAAACAGTACGGATAACCGCAAGTTAGCGGATACTCTTGGTGCCTTAACAACCTTCCAAGAGTATTAATAGGAACCGCTTACTCAGAATCTTTAAACTTAAATGATTCTTTTTGTTTTGGATCATTTAAGTAACTTTCAAAGGATTTCTTAATTTCTTTTCAAATAAATTAAGTGCGCGACTCTAAAAAAGTCAAAAAAATTCCACAAAACACGGATCTTCAATTATGCATGAAAATAATTAGTATTTGCATCCCCACCATCTATCCAATTGACTCTAGCTTTTTGTCTATACACCTATTTCTCATTGTTACTCCATCTCTTTATTTCATTCAACCAAGTCTTTTCTTGTTCAATTAGGGTAGGACATAAAGTCCTGTCAATGAGCATGAATTGAGTGATCTCCAATCCTTGTCTAGCTTGTTGAAACTTTTGACTATAAGAAGCCAGGTGACTATTCAACCCATTCAATCCTCTTTGAATTGCCTTCAGTTTGCTCCATAGATTGAAATGTTTTGTCCCTTGAAAGGTGGAGTTCCAAGTGTTTCCCAAGATCCTACTAAACACAGGGTGTTACAATACTGTCATATACAACTTGAAAGGTTTTGGTCCTTACTGTGGCCATGGGAATATGTTGATAAGTATAGGAGAATGATCTGATACTCCTGAAGTCAAATACTCAGCCTCAATATGGTCATGTGCATTTATCCATTGAGAGTTTCCAAAAGCCCAATCTATTTTAGAATAAACTCTACTACTGGATTCCTGTTTGTCACAGAATATGAAATAACAATATTTTGCTTAAAATGTTATGAGTGCGAGAGAGTCAATGCAACCTTGAAATCCTTCAATTTTACTAGGAAGAACAGGTGATCCAATTTTATCCTCAGCTATCAAGATATTGTTGAAGTCACCACAAAGAAGTGAAACATCTTAAATGTTTTATCCTAATTGGATCAATTAAATCTTTATTCTAGCTTTCATTGCTAGCATATATTATTGTAAGGTAGAACCGGACTTGTGTAACAAGGATCTCTACCTTACAATGTATGAATTGCTCATGGAGGAGGTCAACCTGTAGTTTGATATTGGTATTCCCGAAAATCCACACCCTACCATTATAGGCCATAGGGTAGTTGCAACAATGATTCTAACCACTAGCAACCTTACCTATCACCCTTTGAGTTTTATTACTTTTAACTCTTATTTTCAAGACTCTCGTAATCTCCACCTTATGCTTTTGTAGTTCTTTCTGTTTAGAGGGTTATTTTATCCCTCTAATATTCCATGTTGATACAATCATGGAGGATTTTTTATACCTCCTCAGACCCAGCAGGATTAGTATCTTTAGTTTGTAAGATGGCAAACCTATTGTCTGTTTTGTCGGTTCTAATTTCAACTTCTTTCTCTTGAGAACTCCTTAGAGTTAAGGATTGAGTTTGAAGTTCCCCTATTCCTGTGTAATTTCAACAAATTTTTCATTTTCACAGCTGGTTATTTTGTCTACATTTTATTTATTTTCCTATGCTTTGTCTTCACAACCTGGAACTCTTGTTCCTTCAAAGTCTGCTCCTTCATCCAGAAATCCTCGATAGTATGGCTAAATTTCAAACACTCAGTGAAAATTTGGGTCACCAATTATAGTCAACACATTGTTGAAAGCTACCCGAGGGAGTGATAAGTTCAATCGTATCTACGAGTAGGTGGGAAACATCCAACTCAACCAAAATCCTCATATAAGAGACACGATTCATGTTCTTAGTAAATTGGTCCATATACAAAGGCTTCCTCACTGCACTTGCAGCTTTTCTTAATGCTTCAATAGACTAATATCATATTGGAAGTACTGGAAAAGTTACCCATAGAGGGATTGTTGTGAGATAAGTGGGGTTAAATATGAAGTTTACCTCCCAATCAAGAATCACAAAGGGTTTGTTATGAAAGTTGTATGGTCCTTCTTGATTTACTTTTTCATAATCCTTTATTAAGTCAAATCAAAAAGTTGAATCCCTCAACATGTTGTAGAATCAGGGGTTTCTGAGAAAAAATTCAGACCAACGATATATAGCTTTCTATCATTTTGAAGTATGGTGTATCGCCAATGATGTAGCCTATAATGGTTGTTTTCCAATACTCCTCTTGCTCTTTAAGGCCAGCTTCCTCAATATTCACAACCAATTTTCCACCCTTCGAGCTAGGTGGAACACATGACAATATTTTACCTCTCTTGTCATACGATTCTTCTGAATCTCTAATTTCTCTACCAGGGTGAGGTGGGTTGAGGTACCTGCCTCTGAAAATTGCAATTGTCGAGCTTCCTGTGCCATCGTCGGTGGTCCAAAAGATTGCGTGTGGAGAGATTCATGAGAATTCAAGTCTGAGTTAATGTTTTCTTTCCCCTCCAAAATTGATTGAAATTGAGGAGAAATAAAGCTTCCAAAAGTTAATGAGCGCAGTTGAGTGCTCAAGTCATCCTCTGGACTTATCAATTTCTCCTTTGCAACACCCTTACCAGCGTTCCGTTGTCGAGGCATGTTATTTCCTTCATCGGTGCACATTAGCAAACCTAGCTAAAATGCGCCGAAAGCAAGATATTTACTTAACTAAATAAATATCTAAAACTTCTTAATAAATCTAAAATGTTATGCATTGTCATTATTTACTTAAGTTTAAAAATATTAGAAAGTATATATTTTTACCTTTGAACCACTGACTCCCTCGTACGAAAGTAATACTCTTACCTCTGAACTCAATAAGCCATTTATTTATCATTTATTTGTTTTCAGATATTATAGAACAAATGGTTGATCCAAGGCTAGGTGTATATACATATGGGGCAAACTTTTTTGTTCTTGATTTTCCGATATCTTAACGGAAAATCCAAATTCTCCAACCTTAAATTTTAAGTTTTGTCGATCTAGAACAATACGGGCCTTCCGAGATAAACTTAAATATTTGTGGCTTGCCTGTCCAAATATATTAAGAGGAAAATAAATTCTATAAATACGATATTAAATTGATTATTCAAGGTTATAACAATATTTTTGATATTGCATTACAGAACAATAGATTTTTTACAAAGCGTAACAAGATAATTGAAAAGAAAATATAATTTTTTTATTATTATTATTATTATTATTATTATTATTATATGTAAAAGACATTCCTAAAAAAGGTAGTTAGTTAATAATAGGATATCAATCACCCACTAAAATCTCTCTAAAATAGATTGTTCTAATTTTACTTATTCATAATTAACTTGCGAGAAATCTCTTTTTTTTCTTCTTCTTCTCCCCCTCCTCCTTCTTCTCTTCTTCTTCCTCCAAATTAAAATATATTTTACATATTTTGATTGCAAGGATGGTTATTCTAAGAAAATCATCATTATATTAGATTAACTATCAAGTTTTAATCAACTTGTATGACATTGCTATACACCAAATGATTTTTAATCTTTTGAGATTTTAATATACAAATTAATCTGTAAGATGCTATATACAAATAATGAATTTTTATTAATAATATTTAGTGTATGAAAATGATATAAAATCAGGTATTCAGGATTAGTTTAATCTATTATTTTAAAATCAATTTATATATACATTCCACATATTTATATATTAATGGTTATTTTTATTCTATGATTTTTGTCTTTAATGCTTATTTTTATTCTATGATTTTTGTATTTAATATGGTATTATTGTGTTATTTTTACCAGTTTGTATAACAATGTTATACATCCAATAATTTACAATTGTTGAGTTTCAATGTGTATGAAATTGGTATGTAAGTTGTTATATAGAAATTGTGTATTCTAATGAAATTATGAGAGTATACTAGATTGAATATCAAATTTCTTGGGAGAAACTGTGTATAAATTTTTTGATAATTGAATATTATTTAATAGAGAGAGAGTAAAAAGTATTTTTATTAATTTGGTTCCTAATTTTTTTTGGCAAATAAATAAATTTTATTAATACCAAAGTAAGTCTATTACAGCCCAAGCATGAGTTGACCTCTTGCCTCTCATAATTAGAATAATCTACAAACTAGTCTTAACCATCTATTGCAACTCAGCTAATGAACCAGATACAGTCAGAATTAAGGTAAACTATTCAGATTTGAGTTTTCCCCCTACCTGTGATGTGTATATGCAGTGCAATTTCTTTACACAGCTTGTCAATATAGGAGTTGCCAGCTTGAAACTTAAGGTTATTTCTTTCTCTCCAAACTATAGCAACAAGCATACCAAAAACATGGATGATAATAACTCCTATCGTTGTTTTTTTCTTGGCCTAGGAGGTGGCCTATTGAACTTCCTCTTGCCAGCAACCTACAGATCTTTAAATTCTTAGACATTTCAGCAATCTGAGCCACAGATTCTTAGTTACTGTGCAGTCAAAGAGTAAGTGGTCCAATATCTCTACATTTGAGTCACAGAATATGCAAGATTGAGGCATATGAATACCAAACTTCATGAGCCTATCCACTGTAGCAAGCCTTCTTATTATAGCTAGCCATAGGCTAAATTGATATCTAGGGTGTATACTCTGCTGAAGGACAATGCTCTTTCAAGGCATTTTTTGATACTAAGGGGGTAACTGAAAGTATAGTTTTTGAATACTGAACTTACCTTTATCCACCATACCATGATGCCTAATAGTAAGGTCCCCGGTGTAGTTGGCATTGGATGATATGTGTTCTTGATGCTAGAATTTTCATGAGAAACCTAAGTAGTATTTGTTGGGATATTGCAGGTTGTTATTATCTCATTTTTTAAGTAGTATTCTTGAATCCATTTTATCTAGAGGCAGTCTTTCTTCTCATTGATAGCCCATAATAACTTTAAAATTGCTGCCCTATTCCATAATCTCATATCCTGTAGATTCAGCCATCCTGCAACTTGAGTCATACAAAGTTTGTCCCAAACAACAAGGGATTTATTGGATACCTCTGCAAATCCTGTCTATAAAAACGTTCTTCTGATAGCCTCAATCATTTTCAAGATCTTTTTGGGAAGAACAAAAATTTATGCCTAGAAGTCTGAATGCTAAACACTACTGCCTTGATTTATTTTATTCTACCTGTATACAAGAGATTTAGCAGACCAAAATCTTATTCTCTCTATTATCTTCTTAACAAGTGGTAAACATTGCTCCACAGTAAGCTTTTTAGACGATAAGGGACTTCCAGGTACTTAAAAGAAATTTCACCTTCCCTGTATCCAAGTTTTTGTAAAATTTCTTTCTTCAGTTGGGGATTTACACCAGACATGTATAAGGAGCTTGCAGTAGCTGAACAGATTTTGCCTTTGCCGTGTAGAGCATGAGAAGATAATCTGTAAAACTAATGTGTACCACACCAAATTTTTTACACGTAGGATGGTGTTTGAACTCTTTGTGTTGCTACACTAAATTAACTCTCTGTGAAGGTATTCCATTGCAATGATAAAGAGATAAAGGGACAAGGTCCCCTTATCTTAGAGATGCCTCCATTAATGATAAGGGAATTAGACACAAATGTGACACACTCTATAATCCATGCTATAAATTTGCTTAAGTTACCCAAGTTCAGCTACTATAATCTTTATAAACCCCCATTCAATAGAATCATAAGCTTTTTGAGATCTACTTTCATAACACACCTAGGTGGCAACCCTTTTCTAGAGTACCATTTAAAAATTTCATGACTAAATAAAATTCTGTCAATCTACTTCTACTCTGAACAAAAGTTGACTGAGAGGGATTAGTAATATTCTTGACAATAGGCTTCATCCTATTTGTAAGGACCCTGATTATAATTTTGTAAATTTTGGTGCAGCAAGCTATAGGTCTATAATTTATCATATAAGTAGGATTAGCTACTTTTGGGTTTAAGGTTATAGCTTTATAGCTAAAAGATTTCAATAACTTACTAGAATCAAAAAACTCCTTGACAACAAGTAATACATTCTATTTTCGTACTGACCAATTTTGAGTATAAAACTCTACTGGAAATCTATCATATCTAGGGATTTATCATGTGGCATTCTTTTGATGGCTGCAAAGATTTCATTCTTTGTAATAGAAGTAATCAGTCTGCATTTCTGTTCTTATGAGAGGCAAGGACCACTTCTTATTACTTTAATATTTGGGCAGGGCAACCTTGTTGTAGCTGTGCCCATAAGATTGGAGAAAACCCTATAAACTCAGCCTCCGCCTGTGCTGGATCTTCTAACTTGGCACTCCGATCATCATAGATAGTTGTGATGTTAATTTTTGCTAGTCCAAATCTTCAATTATGTATGCAGTATTTGCATCCACACCATCTATCCAATTGACTCTAGTTTTTTGTCTACACACATGCTGCTCAATGTCACTCTATCTCTTAATTTCATTCAACCAATTCTTTTTTTTGTTCAATTAGGACAGGGCATAAAGGCTTGTCAATGAGCATGGCTTGAGTGATCTCAAATTTCAATACATCATTAAAGTCACCACGGAGAAGCAAAGCATCTTGAATGTTCTGCCCTAATTAGATCAAATCTTGCCAAAGTAAATCTCTATTCTGGCTCTCATTTCTAGCATATATTATTGTAAGGTAGAACTGGACTTGTGTAATAGGGATCTCTACCTTGCAATGTATGAATTATTTATAGACGAGCTCAACCTGTAGTTTGATATTGGTATTCTAGAAAATACACACCCTACCATTTTAGGCCATAGGATAGTTGCAGCAATGATTCCAACCACTAAAAACCTTACCTATCACCCTTTGAGTTTTATTACTTTTAACTCTTGTTTCCAAGACTTCCATAATCTCTACCTTATGCTTTTGCAGAAGGAGCTTTAGCTCTTTCTGTTTGAAGGGCTGGTTTAGCCATCTAATATTCCATATTAATACAATTATAGAGGTTTTTTAATACCTCCCCAGCCCCAGCAGAACTGGTATCTTATGTCTGTAAGATGGCAAACATGTTGTGTGTTTTACTGGTGCTAGTTTCTACTTCTTTCTCCTGAGCACTCCTTAGAGTTGGGGATTGAGCTTCAGGGTTCTCCTGTTCCAATGTAATTTCAGCCAACTTTTCCATTTTGTTCCTACTGTGAAGTGTCCCCTATTGGAGGTGCCTCTTTCATTGTCCATTCTTGCCTCATAGCTGGTTGTTTTGTCTTTTTTTTGTTCCTTCTCCTATGCCTTTTCTTCACAAACTAGAAATTTTGTTCCTTCAAGGTCTGCTCCTTCATCAAACTATCCTCAGTAGTATGGCTAAATTTCAAACACTCAGTGCAAATTTAGGTCACCAATCATAGTTGACATATTATTGAAAGCTACCCGAGGGAGTGATAAGTTCAATGGTATCTAAGAGTAGGTGGGAAACATCCACCTCAACCAAAATCCTTGCATAAGAATATGATTAATGTTCGCAGTAAATTGGTCCGTTTACAAAGGCTTCTCCGCTGCATTTGCAACTTTTCTTAATGCTTTAGTGGACTAATACCACTTTGGAGGTCCAGGAAAAGTTACCCATAGAGGAATTGTTGTGAGATAATCGAGGTTGAATATGAAGTTCACCTTCCAATCATGAATCATAAAGGGTTTGTTGTGATAGGTGTATGGTCCTGCTTACTTTACTTTTTTCACAATCCTACATTGAGTCAAATCAAAAACTGAAATATCCCTCATCATGTTGTAGAATCTGGGTTTTTGAGCAAAATTCTAGACCAGCGATATATAGCTTTCCTTCATTTTGAAGTATGGTGTATCACCAATGACATAAACTATAATGGTCGTTTCCAATACTCTTCTTGCTCTTTGAGGTCATTTTCCTCAATATTCACACCCAATTTTCTACCCTTCGAGCTAGGTGGAACATAGGACAATATTTTACCTCTTTAAGTCGTACGATTCTCCTAAATCTCCAATTTCTCCACCAGGGTGGGGTGGGTTGAGGTACCCATCTCTGAAAATTGCAATTATCAAGCTTCCTGTCCCATCGTCGATGGTCCAAAAGATTGCAGGTGAAGAGATTCATGAGAGTTTGAGTCAGAGTTAATATTTTCCTTCCCTTCCAAAATAGATTGAAATTGGGGCGGAATAATGCTTCCAAACCTTCATTGTCATCTTTTTCTCTTCTCTTCAGGCTTTTTTAATCTCAATTTTTCCCTTTAGTTTTATATTTTCTTATTCTTCCAAATGAAAAGAGCGAGCTTATTCCCCTACTTCTTCTTCTTCTTCTTTTTCTCCTCCTCCTCTTCTTCTTCTTCTTCTTCCTCTTCTTTTTTATTTTTTTTTCTTATGGTAATTTTAGTTTTGAATTTATGTACAATGAGTTTGAAATTTGATTTATTTAAAAAAACTCCGTTATAGAGCTGAAGCTTTAAGTTCGAACCAAATTCAGATTTTGAGTTTGAAAGTCAAACTCGCATATCAAATTTGAGATTAATTTTGCAAGAAGTGTTGTTGGATTTGTTTTGAAGACATTACTGGATGTTGTTTTGATTGATTGAAAACATCAATAGAAGCTCAAAACTTAAAATTTGAAGTGTTTTAGAGAATGTTTGATTTAAATTTCAGAAAATACTCAAGGAAGAAGAAAAATGAGTAAAGTTTCATTAATTTTGTAATAAGCTTCACTTCGAGTGGGTATTGCTACAAATGAATGGGAACATATTGAAGAAATTAAATTTGAAATTTTGAATAATTTGTTGCAATTTTGAGGTGTTTATGAATGAATCTGATGCCAGGAATGATGGACGAAGACGAAGTTGACTTTTTGTATACTAATGTGTAATATTGTATATGAGTATAATATACACCTCTTATAATTTTACATAATATGTATATTGGGTGTATATATACAATTATATATTGATATAAATAATTATATAAATATGTACATATGCATATATAATTTTTAAAAAATATATCTACATGTATAAGTGTGTATAAAATGAAGAGAAAGACGACAATCACCGAAATAAAAATATTGTATTGTATATACAACGATATATAATGCAGTGTAGAATATGTACACTGCTATACCCAAAAAATGGACTTCGTCTTCTTCCTCAAATTCAAGCACTAAATTCATCCAAAAACACCTCAAAACTACACTAAATCATTCAAAATTTTAGATTTGAGCTCCTCAATGTACAATCGATCTTTTGTAATCATGTCCACAGAGCTTATTTACGAAATTTTAATTTTAAATTTTTGAACTCGAGATTCAACAATGGTTGAACCAATTCTTCTCTATTTAGTATAAGATGAAGCAATTAAAAAAATCGATCAACTAAAATTGAATGATGAAGAAACAAACAGAGTTAGATATTACAGATCAGTTGACGCTGAAGAAGAAATTTGTCCATTTTGTTTTTGAAAAATGTCAATGAAGGAAGAGAAGAAAAGGGGGAACAAGAAGAAAAGGAAAGAGGAATCGCCAAAACAGGTGTGTTTTCACTTATAAGTCAAAATCAGTTTTAAGCTATTGTAATATAAGTTTTGGGCTACTTTTTGCTATGTAAATTTACTATATGTACTTTTATATAATTATTAAAAAAAATAGACAATTTGCACAAATAGGATAATATAAGAAGTCGTTTGGTAGGATGTATAAGAATAGCGTAAAACAAGGTGTATTAGATATATTTGCATTAGTTATGCTAAAATTTTTCTTATAGAGTGTTTGACTTAGTGTATTAAAAATAACATGTGTTGCATAATTCTTTTTTCAAAAAAGAAAATTATATCCTCTACAAATATGGTAGAAAGGATGTGAAAAATGTTTCAAGGGGCAATTCCGTCTTTAATCATGTTAATGCATGCATTAGAATTCATTACATTACTAATATCATGAATTTTGAGAATTAGTTATACACGCCGTAATACCAAATAGAGTGTATAACTATTATACATAGATTAACAAAGTGTACCAAATAAGATACTAATAATACATAAAGCTAATGCATGCATTACTTTTTCTAATGTACTCTTCCAAATGACCTCTAAGGATGTTGTTTAAAGTGTGCTCTCATTTAAGTAATTTGTTAGAGTAAGGCATAAATACCCCTTCCCTCCAAACCATACCCGAAGTCGCTAGACATACCTAAATTTTAAAGGGGTCCTATTATCCCTCTAAACTTATTTTTTTATATATTTTTGTGTTCCGTTTTGCTGACATGGGTGTCAAGTAGCAAAATATTTTTGTACCTCTTTTCTACTGACTTGGCATCCATATCAACATAAAAGGAGTACAAAAATGTAGAAAATATGAGTTTAGAGGAGGAAAGAGTAATAGGACATAAAATAGGGTTGGACATATTTTGGTTCAAATCGAAAAAATAAAAAAAATAAAACAAAATTTATTTTTGATTTTGATTTTTTCGTTTTTCAGATCGGTTTCCGTTTTAAATTTTAGAAATTCAGTTAAACTGTTTGTTTTTCAAATTTTCCAAATAAAAAATCAGTTAAATCGAAAAACTAAAATTATATAAATAATATATATTTATATATATATATATTATTATATATATTTTTTGTTTTATACATATATATATATATATTTAATATTATATATATATATATATATATATATATATATTCAGTATTAATATAATATATAATAAGTAACCCAAACCACCAAATGTCTTACGAGTTATGTCCCTAACCCTAACTTATTTCAACACTAATTAACGATTGTTGATTTATTTTGTGGACTGTTTATGCAAACTTATGCATAATGAAGTTATATATTATGTTGACTTATGGTTATTTCATTTCATTTCATCCATGTTGAGTTATTTATAGTTGAAAATGAAAAATAGGTTTGAAAAGATCATTTTTCTAAAAAAAAATCATCAATTATAAATGCCTAGTCGTGAAAAAGAAAGACTCATTACTTTAATCTTCAAAATCGAAGTAAAAATTCAAAATAACAAAACTGAATTTGTAGAACCGAATCAAATCGAATTTAGGTTTTCATTTTCGTCAATCCGAATTTAGGTTGTTATTTCCATTTGGTTACGGTTGTCATTTTTGTCAGTTCGAAAATAAAAAAATCAACCCAATATTAAACAATCAAACCAAATAAATCGAATGTCCACCCCAACCGTAAAGTATATGTGTGTCATAACAACTTCGGATTTAGCTTTGGGGGGATACTTGTGTCTTATCTCAATTTATTATATAAAATAATTAAGAAATTACACATGATGTCCTCTAAAGTGTGTGGTCTTGATATTTGGTCCCTTAAGAAAAGCTTGTAAAGATTAACTTTTATTGCTCTTTATGCATAAAACAAATACACTTTTGTCTCTCTACGCCTCAAATGTTTTTAACAATTCTCTAAGTTCAATTGCCACTTTTTTTCTTTTTCTTTTTCTTTTTCTTGATTTTTCTATTTCTTTGGTTTTATTTTTTTTTTCTTTTATATTTTTAAATCTTTTTTCCTATTTTCTTTCTTTGCTTTTTTCCCTTCAATTTTTTTTCATTTTTTGTTAATGAACAAAATGCCTCTCAACTTCTATTTTTTCTTATTTTTCCTCTATTCTCTTTTTTAAAAAAAAATAAAAAACTTTTATCTCTTTTTTCTTTAACTTTTATTTTTTTTTGCTAATGCACACAATTTTGGGTACCCTATGAAAGAAGATCTTCTTTCTTTGACATGAAAGTAAATTTAAGGATTCTAGTTAATGACATTTGTAATAAGAATCGGTCATGTATTTAATGTAGAAAAAATAATGTATTTTAGCATCTAATTGATAGACTAGTCTATGAAGAAGAATATTCTGATTTTGAAACAGTATTGCCTAAAGAGACATAAATTATTTTTTTAGACCACCGAACTACATTTTGTCTTTAAGACAAGATTTATAATATTCAATTAGTTAGACTTTATGAAATAGTGTAAACTGTTGTTTATGAGGCATGAGTTAATTTTTGTAAAGCCCCTGGTCTATATTTTGCCTCTACGATAATAGTTACTGCATACCCCATAAGTTAAAGTTAGTGAAAATGGTGTAGACTATTACCCACGAGGTACAACTTGTTCTTTAGAAGCTTAGGCTAAGTCTTGTTTGTGAGACAAAAGTTATAGAACATCTCACAAATCAAGACACAATGGGGCAGTGCCAAATCTTGTTCGTAGGACGTAACTTGTTCTTTGAACGTCTTGAGCTAGTCTTACCTTTAAGATAAGAGTTATAGAACATATTATGAATCAAGACACGGTGGGGTAGTGTCAGGTCTTGCCCGTGGGACATAGCTTGTTTTTTGAAAATCCTTTGCGCTAAGTCTTACCTCTAATACAAGAATTATAGAGTATCTCATTGGAGTAAATGCATAAAGTACCCATTAAAGTTGTCCCCGATTTACAAAAAGACATTGAAAGCTAATGGGGTCCTACTATCCCATAAAATTAGTTACGACCAAAATACTTACATCCTTTTTTGACCAATTCAAATTAATAAAGAATTTGTGTAAATCACGCATCAATTGTCACTTGTCATGTATTCAATCAGATTTTAAATCATTTTCTTAATTACTTTTCCTATTTATTTCCTCCTCCTCCTCTTCTCCTCCTTCTTCTTCTTCTTCTTTTCTATTTTTACTTTTCTTTTCTCTATTCTTCTTCACCTCAACTTTCTTTAAAATTCCTCTAATGTAGCTACTAGCATCATCATTGGTTCAACCACCACCAATTTCCTTTGTTGCACATCCAAAAGTTTTAAAATTATCAATAATTATTATTTAAAAAATAAAATCACCAAATAATTTTTAAAAATCTAAAAATTAAAATTAGCATCAAAGCAAAATCTAAAATTTAAATCACCACGTTCTTGAGCTTCAAATCCCTTATTTTATCATCCTTTTCTCACTTTTTAACTTCATCACTCTCAATCTCCATTTTAAGAGGGGAGATCTCAATAATCAAAAATTAAATTTTTCATCAGGAAATATTTTTTTGCCCAAAAATTGGTGGTTGTCAAATCATTTTCCTCTCCACTACTTCTTCTCACTTTTTTATTACCTTTTCATCATTTTCACTGAAAAATAAACACAACTAGTAATGAATTCCTCAAGTAATAAAATCAATGAATTCTTCATGATTTGGAACAAATGGGTCAAAGATAGAATTGCAAAACTATTCAATTTTTAAGAAAATAATTTAAAGTTAAAGAAATTAGTTGAAACAAAACTAATAAAAGAAGGTAAATAAAGTTGAAAATGGTGGAGGTCACTGGTTTATGGAGAAGAAAGTACAGAAAAAAATGTTGAAATAATAAGAAAAATAGAAAAACATTATAAGAAAAACTTCTAAAAATAAAATTATAATTATTTTTTTGGGGTTATGCCAAGTGGTTATAATATAGGCAATGATACTATTTTAAAGTTATTTTGGGGAGTAATAGGACCCCACAAACTTTAAGCGTCTTTTTATAAATTCAGAACAACTTTAATGGATACTTTATGTGTTTTCTGTATCTCATTTATAAAGACAATGTATCTAGGGAGAATTTACTCTGAAGAAACTATTCTCTAGATACACATGTCGTGTTATTTCACAATTGAATTAATTAAAAAAATAGAAAGACAATGAGGTAGTGTAACTTATTTTTTGAAAGTCTTTGAGCCAAGTCTTGCCTCTAAGATAGAAGTTATAAAGCATCTTATAAATAAAGATACAATGCGATAGTGTCAAGTCTTATCAAATGGGGCGTAACTTGTTGTTTTGAAGTCCTTGGACTAAGTCCTACCTCTAAGTCAAGAGTTATAGAGCATCTCATAAATCAAGACACAATGTGGTAGTGTCAAGTCTTGTCCATGGGACGTAAACTATTTTTTTAAAGTCCTTCGGCTAAGTCTTTCCTCTAAGGTAAGAGTTATAGAGCATCATATAAATCAAAACATTATGGGGTAGTGTCAAGTCTTGTCAATGGGCCGTAACCTATTGTTTTGAAGTCTTTGGGCTAAGTATTACCTCAAAGACAAAAGTTATAGAGTATCTCATAAATCAAGACACAATAAGGTAGTTGCATCTCTTACACATGGGATGTAACTTGTTCTTTGAAAGTCCTTGCAGTAAGTATTGCTTCTAAAGCAAGAGTTATAGAGCATATCATAAATCAATACATAATGCAGTAGTGTGGAGTCTTTTATGGGATGTAACTTGTTCTTTAAAAGTTTTGGGCAAAGTTGTGACTTTAAGACAACAGTTATAACTCTCATAAGTCAAGACACAATGAGTTAGTGTCAAGTCTTACCTATGGAGCATAATTTGTGGTTTGAAAGTCCTTGGGCTATGTTTTCATGGTTTTTGAGAAGTCGGTTGAACCAAATAACACAGATTCAATTTTTAGATTTTTTAAAATTAAAATGAAGATTTCATTATAAATTTATAATTATACCAAAAAAATTAGGGTTTGGTTTGTATTTTATAAAAAATATCTAAAAAATTTCAAACCATACCATACCATATATATATATATATATATATATATATATTTGAAAGAAAAAAATATCTTGGGTATGTAATCTAGGGTAGTGGGGACATCAACAAGTATATACACGCCGCATTGGGTGCGGATTGTATGAAGTAGAGGATTGCTTTTGGTGGTGGTTAGATCATCTTTGTTTTATACAATGGAGTGTTGACCAGTTAAGAACTCTCATATCCATATTGCGGCTATGAGGATATTGAGATGGACATGTGGGCATATTAGAAATGATAAGATAAGAAATGAGGTTAGCCAGAAAAAAGGTGGGAGTGGCCTCCTTTGCAGACAAGATGAGAAAAGTAAGACTGAGATGATTTGGACATGTGAAGAGGAGGGGCACAGATTCCCTAGTGTGGAGGTGCGAGAGGTTTGTTATAGTGGGTTTGCAGAGAGGTAGAAATGGACCTAAAAAATATTGAGAAAAGGTGCTTAGAAAGGATATGACACAACTTACAATTAGCGAGGACATAAATTTAGATAGGAATGTGTGGATGTCGTGTATTAGAATAGTAGGGCGTCGAGTGTTGTGTTGCCCTAGAAGGTTTAGGTTGGTGGTGTTTGTCATAGTATGAGTCACATCCTTGTTGTTCTTACTTTTGATATCTATCACCACATGTTGTCTATTATTCTGATTACCACATTATCTAATGTTGTTATTGTTTCTTGGGTGTAGACTCTGTAATGCTTTCCTTATTAACTGCTAAACTTTATTCATTATTTTCTTCTCCTTGTACTTAATTTTATTGCATTTGGTCCGAGGGTCTTGCGGAAACAGTTACTCTACCTCTACAAGGTAATGATAAGATTTGCATAAATTCTATCCTTTTCAAACCCCATTTGTGGAAACCTAGCGAAATATGTTGTTGTAGTACGTGGTAAAAAAGTTTATCTTAAGCCTTGGTAGTTGGGGTAAATTTTATTTGAAAGAAATAAACAAAAAGTAATTTTTTAAGCTCCATATAAATGAACAAAATTAAAAAAAAAAAAGCACTATAAATGAATAAAAAAATATTTATTTTTATGGAATTAAATAGTAGTAATTTATAATTTATTTAAGTTGGCACAACTAAAGTAAAAGAATATATAATTTAATATTCATTTTAGGATTATGTGTTTTTATTTACATGTTGTGAATGTGTTTTTTGAATTAATTTGGCTTAAGTCATCGACAGATACTTTATGTTATCTCAAAATTTCACTTAAATTCCTCAATTAAGGCATGTACCTATCAGACTATCAGATCTTTAATCCACCCGAATTTTGATCCACCTATGCCTTTTTTATCTACGTGGTACATTGTGTGATATACACTCTTTATAGACGCGTGAGTGGATCCAAATAACATTTTATTTTTATTTTTTTTGAAAATTTTATTTAATAAATAATAATTTATTAATTAAAAATAAAAAAAACAACCCCAACCCCACCACCCCCATGCTGTCATCTTCTTCACCCCATTGTTGCCAAATGAAATTCATTTTCATAAGGTGAAATGTAAGGCAAATTCTACCATTTCTCAACTCAATTTTTCACCTTTTTCTGCAAATCAAACCTTCTTGGGAATTTCATCGAATATTTTATATGCACTCTTTTTCCACTCCCAAAATCCTCACTTTTCAT
The DNA here is from genome assembly GCF_002878395.1 of Capsicum annuum. NCBI lineage: Eukaryota > Viridiplantae > Streptophyta > Magnoliopsida > Solanales > Solanaceae > Capsicum > Capsicum annuum. Next base: position 182,158,128 of record NC_061117.1, on the reverse strand, counting down.
CCTTTTCTCCATCGCAGAAAAGAAAGCTAACTTATCAACACAAAAACCAAATCATGAGGCAACAAATAATATAAACAAATCACAACAAATCGAATTATGTCTTTGCAACATAGTTATCAACAAATAAACTTAGCAATAATTTTGGACAGTAAAGTTAGTACAAGACAGCAAAAGAATCCCAAAATGCAGTGTATCATGGCTATCCTGCAGTTCTGTTTTCACTTGGAGGATATTCAGGAAACCATTTTCATGATTTCTTAGATTTACTCGTCCCCATCTTTTCAAATTCGCGGGATTTTAATTTAGAAGTGCACTTTCTTGCCACGGATTATAAATCGTAGTGGATAGGTAAGTACATAACATTGACCAACAACATGTCTAAGAACAAAATTCTTGACATTGACAAAGAAGCCATGGATTATCAGACAGTTCTTTAGGGTGAAGAAGCCATGGATTATCAGTTTTTCTCTTTTTCTTTAAAGGAAAAAGTTTCAATTTTTTTTTTTTTTAAATTTTGTTATGTATTATAATTTAAAATAATTTTTTTTGACTCACTTGACATGTGTCACAATTTAATTCGTCTAGTTACCACATCATCGCGAGTTTAACACACTCATTTTATATTTTTAGTTTATTGTCAAAAAATGCTTAAGTGGTACAAATTCGGAGAAGTATAGGGGCCTGATATGTACAAATCTTAGTTGAGGAGTTTAAGTGAATTTTTGGGACAATTTAGAATGTCTGTCGATGACTTAAGCCAATTAATTTTCTATTGGATGGCTGAGTTGGTCCGATGAAGACTGTTAGGAATTTTTTTCAGAGCACACTAGCTACTTCAATATATTCTCTCTTATTATATAAGAGAGAGTTGACGGCAAGTAAGTAGCTCTTCGTCGACCTGCCTGTTCCGTCATTTTACTATATTATTCTTAATTAAATATTATAAATTATTTATATATTAAAAAATTAATAATATTTAATTACAAAAAAGTAAAATAGTTATTTATAACATGTTTGCTTCAGTCGCTTAAATTATGATTGTACTATATCAGCCTTAATTAATTATTATGAGTCATCTAAGTATTAAAAAATTAATAATATTTAATAAATAAATAAAATAGACATAAAGTGATAACTTAAGTTTTGATGTTTTAAATTAACTTGACGTCTTATATGGGGCATATTTAAATTTTTTTCACAAGTATTTAAGCGAGTTGGGTGGCAAGCAAGCAGCTCTCCGTCGACGTGCTTGTTCCGTTATTTTACTTTATTATCCCTAATTAATTATTATAAGTCATTTAGGTATTAAAAAAATTAATTATATTTAATTAAAAAACGTAAAATAGTCATTTATGACACGTTTACTTCAACTGCTTAAATCATGAATTTACTATATCACTCCTAATTAATTACTATGAGTCATCTAAGTATTAAAAAATTAATAATATTTAAGAAAAATATTAAATAGACATAAAGTGATAACTTAAGTTTTGATGTTTTAAATTAACTCGACGTCTTATATGGGGCCACCTAAATTTTTTTCACAAGTATTTGTTATAGTTTTTTGTTATATTGCTTCTAATTAGTTATTATGAGTTAACATATCTGCTTCACTGCTTCGATCGTGATTTTACTAATCATTTTCAGTTAATTATCATAGGTCATCTAAGCATTAGAAAATTAATAATATTTCATAAAAATGTAAAATAGAGAAAAAATGATAAGTTAACTCTTGATGTTTTAAATTAACTTGACGTCTTATATGGGGCCCACTTAATTTTTACAAGTACTCTTTTTAGTAATTTTACTATATAACTTCTAATTAGTTATTATAAATCATTTAAGTATTAGATAATAAACAATATTTAATAACAAGGATAAAATAGATACAAAATAATAAATTAAAAATGATTGGATCGAATACTTTGCAATAGTCATATTTGTGTCAAAAAGGGAGTATGGGAGTAGTACACTTATTGAGATCTAAATGATTTGATTCAAATAAAAAATTAAATACATGTTATGAGCTAAGATTTGAATTATCAAAATTCTAATTTTTAGTCGGTACAAATAAATGAAGCATAAAATACGTAAAGAAGAAAATTAAATTTTAATTTTTTTTTACTACCTTTTCGTTTGAATTCATGTAACACAATTTGATTAAGCATGGAGTAGAAAAAAATGCTATTTTAAAATTTATGCTATTTTAAAAATAAACCTTAGATCTTGTGTGATTATAAAATATTTCATTAAAAAATAAAATAAAAACTGTAAAACAAATTATTTCTAAATTAGGAAAAGGATATTCTTTTTTGAATATATTAAAAAACAAAAATTATCGCATAAATTAAATCAAAAAATATAAATATTGGGCCCGTGTCTACTAGTTAATTTATAGGCAAGAGTGTGTTACACGTGCCCATACATCAGCGCCACCTCACTACCATTTCGATGTCACGTCACAAATTATTTTTAAAAAATACTACTAATATTATATATATATATATATATTCTTCTTAATAATAAAGGGGGATAAACATGCAGCTGTTTGACATGCCTGCTGCTGCTTGTGCTACCTGTTTCAGCTGCTTCAATCGTAATTTTACTATTTTATCCCTAATTAATTATTATAATTTATTTAAGTATTAAAAAGTCACCCATAATTAATTATTATAAGTTATTTAAGTGTTAATAAATTAATAATATTTAATTAAAAAATAAATTAGACATAAAATGATAAATTAACTCTTAATGTTTTAAATTAATTGATGTCTTATATGAGACCCATTTAAATTTTATTCACAAGTATTTTTTATAATAATTTGTATTATCACTTTTAATTAATTGTTATAAGTTATTTAAGACATATTATCACCCTAATTAATTTTTATCGTCATCTAAGCATTAAAAGAATTAATAACATTTCATAAAAAAGATAAAATACACACAAAATGATATGTCAATATAAAATATTTTTTTAACTATCAAAATATATTAGTGCCACAGAAATTACGATGAAACAGAGGAAGACATAAAGTAACATATATTATTTAAAAATGAGAAGACACATAAACTGGAACTGAGAGAGTATTAATATTTTATTGAAAAATTATACTAAAAGCATTGTAAATCACATATTTAATAACTTAAAAGTATTACAGATATAAAATATTCAATTGACACTCGAGCTTATATTAATGTCACTTAAATTGAAATAGAAGAAGAAGTATTATAAATCACAATAATTAAAAATTTAAATTATTTTGATGATTGATTATCTAAATTATATTTGTGTCACATAAATTAAGATAAAATAATAATATATATTGAGCCTGTGCTGAGCACGGGTCTTTAATGTCTAGTATATATATGTGTGTGTGTGTGTGTGTATGTGTATGTGTATGTGTGTGTGTGTGTATGTATTAGATTTTAGAGGTTAAAAAATGTAGGTAAGGGGGTGTGAGGGAAAGGGTAGATTGTGAGCTTTCATAGACATGCCACTATCATTTTCATCATCTAGACAAGGAACTAAGAGATTGTGAGCTCAAAGTTTTGAAAATGTATTTTTAAATTCACCATATAATTTTGGGTCTATTAGATTTCAAAGCTTAATAATTTTGAATCCACAAATTATTATATATTGTTTCCCACTAGAAAACTCTATTTTTACTAGCCAAACACCACCATTTTCTCCACCTCAAACTAGCTTGAAATCGGGGACCAAACTTAACCCCCATAAAAAAATATCATAAATCACTGACAAAAAAATTAACCCCACCTGATAAATCTCATAAAACCATTACCCAAAATTTCACTAATCAACAAAAATCGACCCCTTTGAGTCAATTCCGACGAAGTCCTATCGAAAAACAACAATAAATTTTGTTTTAGTCGACTCCCGTCGGAAACAACAACAACTAATTGATCACCACTCATCTCCCTCCACCTCATCAAAAAATGCGACCTAACAATCTATTTCTAATGAAATTCATCAAAAAAACTACTTCAATTTGAATTTCATTCTAATTTTTTAAATCCACAAAAATAATTTTTAATTTTTCAAATCTAATTTCATTCCTTTTAAACTAATCTCAAGTCCATAAATAGAAAGGTAGGTGTAGGGGAGGGGATTTGAAGGAGGAGAAATTGGGGGTGGAGGTGGGAGTGGGGGTGGATGGTGGGTTTGATAGTTGAAAGAGAAGAAATTAGGGTGAGAGTGATGGATTTGGTAGTTGAGGGAGGAGAAATTAGGGTGAAAATATGGTGGAAATGGAGGCTTTGGCTGTTGAAAAGGGGGGAGAAATTAAGGGGTGGAGGTAGGGGTAGGGGGTTAGAAAGAGGGGGAAGGGTGAGTTTTATTAATTTTTTTCTTTCTCTCTCTCTCTCTTTATATATATATATATATATATATATATATATATATATATATATTAGTGGGCCACATTTTAAAAAAAAAATTAGATTCACGCATTTTTTTTAATGTCATGTCAGCATTAAGGGTTGAAACTAATTTATTATAAAGTTTTTAAGGGGTAAATAATTATAAGTTTAGTTTAAGGGCTAAAGCAAGTTGAGCGGACAAGTTCAAGAGTGGAATGATGACTTTTCTCTTAAAGATTTGGTGTTATCATAGACAATCATTTCTTTAGGTAGGCTTTATACTTTTTGCTATACTAGCAGTTTAACTGCACGTGTCTCGCACGTATAATTTGATTATTCAAAGTTAATTGATTTTGTCTATTACGAAGATTATTATTAAAGTGTAAAAAGTTCAAATCACTTTTTAAAAAACGTTCACACTTTAATATAATAATGTAAAAATAAATATATATTTTAGTGTAAACATATACATACAAACATACATATATATCTACACACATATATATGTGTGTGTTATAGGGAAAAGCAAAAAGTTCAAATGCCACTGTTCAAAAAAGTCTAAACAATGTATAAGTACACTGTTAACCTTTAACTCCCTAAGTGTTATTAGGTGCCAATTTTTCCTTCAAAATCTTAATTTTCCCTCCAAATCCGATTGTACACATTTGTTAATTAATTGAATCATTCATTATAAGGAGAATCTGTAGGTTCTTGTAATTAAGTTTGCTAATAATTAATATATTCAATATTTTAATAATCTTTCTTTTAACTCTACCTTCTAATTTTAATACTTATTTACAAGTTAACATGCATTTGAAAATTATTTTTTCTCCTAAATTTTTATCCTCACTAAAAATCAAGAACAATAATTAGTCAGTACCTCTATCTATTATCAGTTTTTTTTTTACGAAAGAATTACCTAATTATAAAAGTTCAAAATATTTTCTTAATTATAAAAGTTCAAAATATTTTCTTCCAAGAAGTAATTTCCTAAATGTGGAAGATTTTTATTTTTTCTCATAGATTATTTATCAAGTAATCTTTTTCAAACATTTACCAAGTTAGTTTTCCCTGCAGATCATCCCCCCCCCTCCCCTACCAAACCTCAACCCTGTCCTACGTATTCCTAATTCCTCCTTCCTTAAGATAATAATTATCTTTCATTACTGGTTCATAGTCTACTCAATAAATCATTTATTTTTAATAATTTCTTATTTTAAAATAATTTATATTTTCTAACAAATTGTTACTAGTCCTTCAATTTTATTATATCTTTTACTCTTCCTTCTTCTATAACAATTTTAATTGTTTCTTTTGTTATACTATATAAAATAAAATATTAGTAAGTTTATATCAAATAGATTTAATATTTATTATTTTTATCATGTCCAAATTCTAAGTGATTGAACTAATTAAAGAATTATCATTTTTGGATTCATTAAAAAAAGGGTTAACTTAAACATTTTATTTTTAAAATATTACACATAGGTAAAGGTAATAAAAATTATCTTGAACAAGATACTAAAGTCGAGCGGTCATCATATTAATTATGAAAATATAAAAATGGAAAATATATATACATATATTCAAGATATGAAGTAGCCTTGGAACTAGCAATTGAGTATATATTTAAAAATAATGTAAAAAAATATTAAATATAAAAAAGTACTACATAAATTGAAGAGAATTAATAAAAATAAAAATGTTAGAAAAAAACGACAACATATGAAATAACCTTAAAATGAATAATTGAGTACATATTTGTACATATATTTTATATAAATTATATTTTATATTATTGGTGTAATGATATTTATACTTTATGCTATTGTTTTTTTCTGAATACATAAAAGAGCAACTTTCGTATAAAGTATCAGGCCATGTGGACTCGTAATGGACCAGAATTATTACTATCAGATTTATTAATCAGAAAGATCTCTTGCAGTATCATGGAAGTGATCCAATTTTCGTTATGATATCAGAGCCATGTGATTTTAGTAGTCATTGGTATCATACATTCAATACGTTCTTTATTATAAATATCATTAAAAAATAGACTACTATTAAAAATAGTAAAAAAGAAGAATATGATATGACATAACATTTAGAACTTCATAATAAATGAACAATTCCTAAATTCCAATCCAAACTTATATATCAAATGAAAACTTTTGAAAAACTGAGTCTTAAACATGTTGTTAAAACAACTAATAAACTATTACTGTTGATGAGAATCATGCTACTTTTAGATTATAATTTGAAAATGATTTGGCTCCTTATAAGAAAATTCATAGATTTATGCATATTGATTTAATATAAATTGCATTTAAACCACTAATTATAAGAGGTTTGTCTGAGAGTTTTATAACTGCTCTAAGAGATAGAAGAAATCAAATTTGAAAAAATTCTCTTATATTGACTGTACAAACAAGCTTAGCCTATGATCCCGTATATTTTAATGCTTATCCTAATTTATAAATATCTTTAAATGATGAGAATTCTCTAAATGTTTTGGTATTAAGTATTAAACATCAAAGCTATTATTACATGCCAGGAACTGAAGTTATATGTATATGCTATAAAATTTACTATAAATCTTTATATACTTTAAATCCTACGTATAAAATTATAAATTTTAAAAATAAAAGTATTTAAACAGAAACTAATTTTGATAGATCAATAGTTTTTACCAAGAGACCTATTAAATGTGATGAAATTAATTTCCCCAAGGAATGAATTTTTGAGGAAGCCACCCCTCCTAAAAATAATATGAAAAGTGAAATCACGGAGGTTGAACAGATCACAGATGGTACTGTTAAAATTAAATTTTTGGATCCCATATCTTTAACAAATAAAGCTGATAATTTTAGTATTGCATCTAAATTAACTAGATCAACTTCTTCTTTTATCTCTCGGATGGATTATATAGTGAATTTTCGATCTAGAGCCTCTACTTTTTAAATTAGGAAAAATAATAGAGCTAGTAATATTAGACTAGATAGGAATAATATAGCTAATGTTATGTCAGACTTGAACCCAATTGAGTTCGAAATGAATTTTCCTACAGGTTTAAAATGAATCAAAATATAATTGATTTTACTCCGGGGTCACTAAAAAGAAAAAGAATCTCAAATGAGTTTTTTAAATCCAAGTGAAAACTTTTTGGAAGATAGTATTTTCAATGTTTAAATAAAGAAGAAAAAAAATTTATTTCAGAAAGGGTTTTATAAAAATCTTTTCAGTCATAACAAAATAATTGCTTTTCTTTCCTACTTTATAGCAAGATATGTTGATAGTTATATTTTCATGTTGGAAAGAGATTATAAGTTACGTAATGGTGAAATCACCAAGTCAGCATTTCGTCCTCAACAATCTTTTTAATTTAAGAAGGATGATAAAATAGTATAGTTTACTACATTTGCAAAGTTACTTGAAAATGATACTGCTATTATTATGGCTTAACATGTTAATACTATGATTAAACAACAAAACTCTGCTAATATTTATATGAGCATATTGAATGAACAAATTATTTTCATTCATGATAAAACTGATATACTATTTTATGAAATAAAGAAAATAGATCCTAGCGATATTAAAAAAAAGGCTAGAACATGTCACAATTACTACAACAAGTATTCAACCATCCCCTGACATGAAAAACTTTAAATTAAAAAGAGGTCTTAATGATCTAAAGAAAATTATTAGAAGAAAAATTTAATGAATTAAAATTTAGCCTTTTAAGCACGCTTAATATATTTGAACTATCAAAAAATGATGATTATGAAGTCTCAAGTGAAACTAATAAAATCTCAAAAAAATATGCCAAAAAATCAATCCAAATAATGTACGACTATCCTAGGTCCACTCCTCAAGATGTTTTATTAGAGGAACAAGAAATAGTGATCTCCAATTTGGGTGGGCATTCGGTTTGTTCAGTTTGATTGTTGAATATCGATTCGATTTTTTAATTTTCGGATTTACGAAAATGAAAATCATAACCAAACCAAAATTATTTTGGTTTGGTTCAGTTTTTACAAATTCGGTTCGATTATTTCGAATTTTTATTTCGGTTTTAAAGATTAAAGTAGTGAGCATTTAAAATTGGTGATTTTTCTAGAAAAATAATCTTTTTTTTTTCAAACCTATTTTTTATTCCCAAATATAATTAATTCAACACACATGAAATAACCATAAATATCGACCTCGTTGAGTCATCGTCATTGACGTGAAGGCAGTGGTCGCACTCAGCAGCGACTGCCGACGACAGTGATGAATCAAGCAAACGACTATCGTTGGTAATACTGAAATTTCAAATGAATTGACGAACTGAGGATGGTTGAGTGCCGTTGCAGCCTTCACGTTAATGTTACTATGTTAGGGTCTAAAGCAAAGTAGTATATTAGGATTTAGGGTTACTAAATGATTATAATTTATATATTTATATGTTATATCTGATTATATTATATTTTTAGTATATTTACATATATATTAAATTATATATATATATATATATATATATATATTATGATATATTATTTATATAATTTTGGTTTTTTGATTTATCCAAATTTTTGTTTTGTAAATCCAAAAACCAAACCGTTTAACCAAATTTTTAAAATTTGAAACCGAAATCAATTCGAAAAACTGAAAAATCAAACCAAAATTAAATTTCAGTTCGATTTTTCAGTTTTTTTGGTTTAAACCAAAATATGCCCAGCCCTATCTCCATTAGTTATAATGAAAAAAAAATTATAAATGAAACATAGATGGTTATAGTGATAGAAAAATTGTCACAATAGTACATCGAATGTTGATGTACAGTACAATTTGCAAAGCTAATGAAAATCATGATAAAGCTATTGCAGGGATAATTATTGCAGGATTTACTGGTCAATTAAAAGAATGGTGGGAGAACTATTTAACTCAGAATCATCATCATAAAATATTACAATCGATTAAGCAGGAAGATCGTCAACCTGTCCAAAATGCAATTTATACTCTAATCCTTAATATTATGAAACATATCTTAGAAAGATGGTCTGGCAATAGTGAAACCATTAGGACTATGCTTCAAAACTTAAGATGTAAAACTCTTACATCCTTTAAATGGCATAAGATATATTTTTATCTAGAGTTATTAAGTTACCAAATGTAATAATTCTCATTGAAAGCCTAAATTCATAGATGGATTATCAATTTTATTTGTGAAAAGAGTTAAAAAAAAGACTCTTAGAAGATCAGCAATATGATGACGATACATATGAAAAGCTAATTAATGTTTGCAATTAAAAAAGACTATCCTGATATAATGAGATCAGGTTGAATCAACTGATAAAAAAACATCGTCTTGATGAAAAATAATAAATAAGTGAATTTTGTGAACAATTTGCCATTGACATTTCTAAGAATTCTAGAGAGCCTTATAGGCAAAAGAAAAAAAATTTATGATAAGAAAATAGGAGATGTCACGACCCAAAAACAATGGTCATGATGACATTTATCGTGGCAAACCTTAACAAGTAAGCCCCTCACCCAAACTGATATATACAGGGAAAAGACAAAAATGCCGCCAACGTAATGCTTCTAGAATGAAGCCAAACCACATAGATATAATAAAAACGGAAAGAATAAAATCAACACATGCAACCATAACTCCCAAAATCTGATGTCAAAGGTGTAAGAACTACTAATAATATATCTGAAAAATAACCACAAAGAAATAATATATATCTCCGAATACTAATAAAGACATAACTAATACAAAAAAATAGAAGTGAACTCCAGATGCATGAATGTCCAACTGTTACTTTGGAAGCTCCAACAATCGCCCGAGTTAAGTAAATTGAGGCGCACTCGGGCTAGGACCTGCACCGAAAGAGCGCAGTAGCCATGAGTACGGTCCACTTGTACTCAGTAGGTATCATAGGCCGACAAGCAAAGCAGTAAATAAAGCATACAAAATATACACTAAGGACACGTCACCTGTAATTAAAAAATGTCCCACAAGAGTAGCCCATACCGCTTGCACTAACAGTTTTAATATATCACATATATTGTAATATTACACCAAGATAGAACACAAGTATGAATTATATCACATATAAGTAGAATAAGTGGGAACATGAATATACAAGATCATCAAATATAAGTAAAAGAAGATAAGACAATTACATAGATGACAAGTCAATATGGCAATACAACACAATATAAATACAATAAAGTAAGTGCAATGTATATGATGATGATGATAATAATGATGATAATGCATGAGGTCGTCGCACAACCGCTGAGATCGTCGCATAATCCCTATACATACCTACAGAGCTAAAGCTTTCCAACGAAAGAACTATGGGGGGTTCGTCAACCAGTAAATAATCCACATATCTCATATCTCCTTTTCGGCACATCCATCGAAAAAAGTTTTATAAGGTGTTACAATATCTCATCCCCAGCACTTCTCTCGGGGAGGATTTTTAAAAAAGGTGTTGCCAGTGTTACTCAGGAGTTGCCATGGTGCTGCCAATATTTCATGAATGAGTATGATATGAGGAAGTCATGCTCAGAACCAATCACAATGAATATTTCCAAAATCAACCACATGATATATTTCCACAACCAACCACAATGATACATTTCCACAGCCATATGAGCCAATATCCATTCATTATTTTCGTTTTATCCATGATTTTTCATGTCTCATATGCCAATAAAGTATGAAATAATCACAATACACCAATGGTACCACATTAAGAATTTTAACAACACAATACAATTAGTCACATGTATTCATGGCTATCAATATCACATAGGACCCCACACGGTCATACATATCACATAATATCTCAATTTCGATAATTACATCACATATAGGCCCCCACACGGGCACAACACATAGATAGCCATTTTCATTATTAGTTCCCCACCTTAACATGTATTTTGTACTATCATTTACTACCCAACTCAGTCTAAAAGAGTTAAGTCATAACCTACCTCAAAAGCCGAAATCGGTTCGCTACACCTCAAACCCACGACCTTATTTCCACGAATAATATCAAACTCCTTTAGTAACATAAAATATGAAATCTACGCATTAAAACAAAACCAAAGACACCCATATTGACTACTTTGATTCAGGGTCAAAATGGACCCCTAAAACGCGTTTACAAAAAAGAAGGGTAAAATCGTAACTTTACTTCCAAAATGAGTTTCCTATATTTTTAGAAATTTACAGCTGAAAAACCAAGTTAAATCGAGTAAAAAATGAGGTTCAAATTAAAGAAAAACCATTTTTAAGCTTTACTGGATAAAAACTTTGAAATCCGGGTTAAAATCAAGGAGTTGTTTTGAAGGTTAAATTGATGAAAAACTAGTAATTATAAGATAAAAATATTATTCAATTAAAAATCAAGAAATTGAGATTTAAAATCAAGCCCTAGGATTTTTGGATTTTTGAGAAATTACTCAAGAAATTACTAAGAAAAGGGTGAATTCTTACCTTAAGTCCGTAATAGAATAAAGAAATAGATGTTAATCTAGCTACCAAAGCTATCACAAGTTTTACTTTTAAGCTTCCACACTATTTTAGGGTTTTAACTCTCAAGATGCAAGATAAAAAATGAGCAAAAGGCCAAAAAAGAGAGGAAAAATAAGCAATTTATAGCAGATTTTCTGCTATAACAGTTTTTTTAAGTCTAACGGATTTTGATGGGGTGTTAGAAATTCATTTGGAGTCAGATATACCCAAACAAACTATGCAACCACACTAAATTTGACATTATGGACGTGTTGGAGAAGTCAGATTTTCAAAAAAATAATATTTTCACAAAGTTGAGCCACGAAACTCGGAATCACAATTTTTCAAACCGAGGGTCAAAATGAGATTTAGAAGCATAAAATCATATCAAACATGTTACTACGCTAAAATCGATGTTTTGGATCTATTGGCAAAGTATAATTTTTTCACCGAGGTCATTTCAATCAAATATGGGTCCCACACCTATATTTCTAATTTTTTAACTTTCCGACCAATAGGTTGAAATGAGCTCGGGTGCATCAGAACCCGAACCAAAGGTATACCTAGCCTAAAATAGATATTCTGGAGCTGCTGGCTTAGTCCCTTGAGCCATCTGTCGCACTGATCAAAAGATATCCACAAAAGTCCAAAATAAGGCTTTCGAAGCCATAAAAAATCACAATATCAAATAAATGGTACCAAAATGCATCAAAAATCATGTCAATCACCCCCACACCCCAGAAATACCATAATACAAGTACGGGAAGGGGTAAAATAGTCAAATCACACAAAACCACAAATTTTACATATTTCATCAAATTTTCAGGTCGTTATATCATCCACCACTAAAAATTTAGTTCGTCCTCAAACTAAGGCAAAGAAATACCTGAATCAATAAAGAGTTGGTAAACGACCCGAGACTACCCCCTAGTCGTCACACGGTTCTTAGAACCACAAGTGATCCCAAGCTAGCCCATGAACTGGCATACTGTTAAGCAACTGAATTATAATACATTCAATAATAGGTTCTGCTGTGCGGAAACATAATCATACTGAAAATCTAAAATAGATACAATACTGATAAAGCTTTACAATCTGATAAATCTGAAGGAAGAAACTGAAATTACATGACTGACTCTAACTGACATCTATGAAGCCTCTACTATACTGACTATAAGTAGCTGGGACATGCCTCCAACTACTACTAATCAATACATATGGAAAATAAATAAACTGTACATGAACTAAAACTGTCTGGAGTTCCCGAAATAAGAGAACTCATCACCTGCTGGATGGAAACTGCAACTATCTGATCATGATGTGTGTACTACAAATGGTACCTACATTATGAAATAATGTAGTCACACAGACATATATATGGATCAGTACTTCTGGAATGTACTGAGTATGAAGGGGTGAATACAATAAGTAAAACCAATTTCATACGTAATCGTGAAACATGCATGCTAAGTGTAAGTAGACTCACCAATAGGCTGGAATAAACTGAAAACTAAAATGTCTTAAAGCATGAGTGACAAACATATTCTGATAAGATAGTGAATCTCTACACTTAGTTTCTACAAAACTTTACTTTAATGATAAGTAGAACTGAAGCTGGAATACGATAACACATGGATACTGTATGAATGCTGAGTCTGAAACTACATGATGGAGGCTAACGTAACTCGAGAATTTGAATATACAGTCATACAGAGAACGAATAAATAAACACACAGAGCCAAACATAACATGTTCTAAGCTTATTTTATTAACTGAATGACTTATAGCTGAATACTGGTCATGTAAGTCTGAATTGTACTTAGTCTGAATAATTAGGCTGAAACTGTAGAGTACTATGCTTGTGAGTTAAGGACTATTAAAACAACATGAGATAACTGAGTGTGAATGCATAAAAACTATAATATCTGAGAATGCAAGACCAAACATGTATAAGATTCTAAAATAGTCTATAAACTGAAATACTGATAACTGAATGCTATGGTCAAGCAAACCTGAATTGCCCTTCACTCATTTAAACCAAAAATTCGTAGCCCATACCCGATTTTGCACTTTATGGCGACGCAGTACCATCGTGGTAGCTTACTGCCTTACACAAAAATGGCTATAACTTTTCGCTCAGGTATCGGATTAAGGAGAAATTGGTATCGTTGGAAAGCTAATTCAATTATCTACAATTTGATGGGTATTGAGATGAAAAATTCCATGTATATCAAAATTTATACACGTTTAAATTAGACCCTTTTAGAATCGAACCCCAAACTTTGAACGAATCTAAGGTTCTTAGCTCAACTTAGCTCTAAGTGATTTCTAGGAAAATTATTCACCTAATAAGAACTTCACACACTAGTATAAAGGTCATGGCACATGAATTTCAAATTATGGATCAAGAACATGGCAAGTACGCTTTCACTGCGATGCGGTAGAATCGCGTAGTGCTACTAGAATTTGCCATTCAAAGGACGAGTGCGATTTAAGGGCTTGGCGCGACGCAAACTTATCGCGTTGAGCAACTGGAAATGAATGAGTGGCTCCATCGCGGTGCTTCACTGGAAAAAAAATGAGTGCAATTTAGCCTGTCACCGCGATGCGGTGAAATAGCGGTGGACCACTGGAATGCAATTCGAACACAGTTCAAACCTTGTTCGAAAATTCTGAAACTTCCCTGAGACATGCTACTTACACTCCTGAACAAGAATTAACTTAAAAATTTATGTCTCGAGGTCAGAAAACTCACTTTAAAAATCATCGAAGTGAGGCCAAAAATAAGACTAAGTCTCCAACACTTAGCCAAATTTTTAAGTTCCAAGCCTCTTATACATGCACTATAAGCTAGACTGAACTTAGAAAAGTATAAGGTATTACAGTTGGGGATAGGAACTATGCATATCAGACTCAACCTCTCAAGTAACCTCATCTACAGGTCGATGTCGCCACTAAACCTTAACCCTAGGGATACCTCTAGAACGCAACCACCTAACATCCCTAGTTAAAATGGAGACCGAGTTCTCAACAAAGGAAAACCGCTCATCCTGATGAACCAACTCTCAAAGAATGATATGAGACTCATCAATAATATAGTGACGAAGCATAAAAACACGAAAAAACTAGATGAACAACTGATAGATCAGGGGCAAAGCGAACTCATAAGCCATATCACCAACAGTTCAAAGAATCTCAAATGGGCCGATATACCTAGGGCTAAGCTTGCCCCTCTATCGAAACCTCATCACACCCTTCATGGGTGAAACTTGAATGAAGACACGATCACCAACGCCAAATCTCAAGGCATAAAGTCTACGATTAACATAGCACTTTTGCCTACTCTGAGCCGCTCTAAGTCTATCTTGAATGACCCAGACATTATCCAAAGACTCATGAAGCAAGTCCGCACCTCAAGGTATCACCTCTGAAACACCAAACCAACCCATTGGGTAGTGACAACACCTCAAAATAAGCCATATCAATACTGGAATGGTAGCGATTATTATAAGTAAACTCTACTAAAGCCAAATGCTGCTCCCACTAGCCACCAAAATCTATCACACACGTACGAAGCATATCCTCTAAAATCTGAATAGTCCGCTCTGACTAGCCATCTGTCTGGGGTCAAATGTTGTGCTAAGATCAACCTGAATACCCAACTCATCCTGAAAAGTCTACCATAAGTAATATGTGAACACAAAATCTTGATCTAAAATAATGGACATTGGCACACCATACAGACACATAATCTCATGAATATAGATACGGGCCAACATTTCAACATTGAATAAGACCTGAATGGAATAAAATAAGCTGACTTGGTCAGTCAATCCATGATGACCCAAACACTGTCAAAATCATGAGATGTACAAGGGAAACCAGTCATAAAGTCCAAAATGATTTGTTCCCACTTCCTCTCGGGAATGGGTAACCTCTAAAGCAACCCACCAGGCCTCATATGCTCGGTCTTCACCTGCTGACAACATAGGCAATGAGGCATAAAATCTTCTATCTATCGCCTCATACCACCCCACCAGTAATGCTGCTTGAAATCATAATACATCTTAGTTGCACCTGGATGGATAGAATATCTGGAATAATGGGCCTCCTCCAAGATCAACCTAATCCAATCACCCACTCTCGGCATACAAACTTAGCCCCCAATCTTCAAAACTCCATCTGAATCAAGTGAGGCTTCATTAGCCTCACCACTTAACACCTTATCTTGAATAAACCTCAATCCAACCTCATTAAACTTTATGAACTCGAATCTGCTCCATCGAAGAAGATCTAAACTCCACAAATGTCAAAACACGTCTAGGTATCGAAATATCAGGCCTAACCATTTGGTTAATTAAAGATTGAACCTCTAAGGCCAAAGACCTCTCCTGGGTTAAAAGATGTGCCAAGCTACCCATGCTAGTCGATTTCAGCTCAAGGCATCCGCAACCGTAATAGCCTTGCCCAAATGGTAGAGAATAGTCAAGTCATAATACTTAAGCAACTTAAGCCAACGACGCTACCTCATATTAATATCTTGCTGGGTGAAAAAGTATTGAAAGATATGATAATCTGAGAAGATCTCACAATGAACTCCATACAAGTAGTGCCTCCACAACTTCAAGGCAAACATGACTGTGCACAACTTTAAATCATGGGTAGGATCACGAGGCTTCAATTAGAGAGATACATAAGCAATCACTATGCCCTCATGCATCAACATAACATCTAACCCAACACCCGAAGTATCACAAAAGATGGTAAAACAATGCCCTCTCTAGGCAAAGTCAAGATAGGAGCTGAAGTCAACAAATCCTTGAGCTTTTGAAAGCTTGCCTCAGAAGCATCAGACCACTGAAAAGAAATCTCCTTCTGGGTCAACTTGGTCAATAAAGCTACATTAAAAGAGAAACCATCAATAAAACACCGATAATAGCATGCTAAGCCAACAAAACTTTGAATCTCGATAGGTAAAATAGGTCTAGCCCAATCACAAACCGCTGCAACCTTGGCTGGATCAACCATAATACCTTCCTTAGCTACCATAAGACTCCTAAAAAAATAGAGTCGAACCAAAACTTGCACTCAGAGAACTTGGAATACAACTTCTCATCCCTCAATCTCTGAAGCACAATTTGTAAATACTCCTCATGCTTAACCTCACTCTTGGAATACACCAAGATATCAACTATAAATATATTAATAAAAGAGTCGAGATGCGATCGAAACACCCAACTCATCAACTCTATGAATGCATTAAGGGCATTGGTCAACCCAAAGGACATGACCAAGAACTCATACTGACCATGTCGAGTTTGAAAAATTGTCTTCAAAAAATCTGAAGCTCTAATCCTCAACTAGTGATAACCTGACCTCAAATCAATCTTTACTGCTACACCTAAAGCTGATCAAATAAATCGTCAATGCGAGATAGAGGACACTTATTCTTAACCGCCACTTTATTCAATTATCAATAATTAATACATGACCCATCTTTTTTCTTCACAAACAAGATATCCGCACCCTAAGGTGAAGCACTAAGTCAGATAAATCCCTTATCCAATAACTCGTGCAATTGATCTTTCAGTTTTCTCAACTCTGTTGGGGCTATCTTATAAGGAGAAATAGAAATGGGCTTGGTGTCTGACTCAACATCAATAGCAAAATCAACATCATGATCCAAGGGCATACCAGGCAAGTCTGTAGGGAAAAAATCTATATACTCATTGACAACATGGACAGAATCCAAGAAAGGAGGCAAAATAATACTAGTATCATGAATATGATCCAAGTATGATAAACATCCCCTCTCAAACAATTTATGAGCTTGAACATAAGATATAATCCTCTTAGAACCCGAGTGAAGTGCACCCTTCCAAGCTATCCTTGACACACCCAGTGAAGCTAAAGTCACAGTCTTGGAATAATAATCTAGGACAGTATGATAAGGGGCCAACCAATTCATACCTAAAATAACATCAAAATCAAACCATATCTAATACAAACAAATCTACCAAAGTCTCACGCCTGGAAAAAGTCACAACACATGATCGGTGCGCCCGATCCATTATATAAAAATCGCCTATCAGGGTAGATACATGAATAGGCATGGCAAGAGGCTTCCTAACAGAATCAAAATCCAAAGCAAAATATATAGACACATAGGAGAAAGTCAATTCGGGATCAAATAATACAGATGCAGGTCTGAAATAAATGGGGATGATACCTGTAATCACAACATCAGAAGCCTCTACCTCAGGTCTAACTGGTATAGCATAACACTGATCACGACCACCAGCTGTCGGGGTAGCCCCACGTCTACCCCCATGAGCTTCACTACCTCTGCCCCTCGCACCTCTGATAGTACCCCTACCCCTTATATCAAGAATAGAAGTAGCTCGAACTATCTGGCGGGGAAACTCCCTGGCCACATAGCCAATCTCATCACACGCATAGCAACCTCTACAACCAGTATCAATAGAAGAAGGTACAACTGGGCCCGAACGACCACCCTAAAATACTAAGCTAAAAAATGCACCACATGAACTCTGTAAAGCTGCCTGCACTAGCTTATCCTGGTATTTCTACCACAAGAAAACTTACCTCTAAACTCACCAAAATGGTGCACCTTTTTGGTGCCTCTTTATGATACCTGAAGAATTCCCTCTGTCATCTTCATATGACCCACAATGCTCTAAAAAGATTCTTCAAATACAATCATCTGAGACAAATCCAACTAAAGAGAAACATCTAAACCCTTCATGAATTTTCAAATCTTCTTTGACTCGATAAAAATACAATCATAGGAATATCTAAACAAAACATGGAAGTGTGTCTCATACTCAACAAATTTCATAAAGCCCTGCTCCAAATGATTAAACTCGTCCCGCACACGACCTCTCAAATTGAAAGGCATAACTCTCTCTATAAAAGCCTCCACGAACTAATCCCAAGTCATCTCAGGAGAATCACGGGGTCTACAACTGACAAGCGACCTCCACAAATCTCTTTCTACATTTCTCAACTGATAAGATATAGTATAAGTCATACTATTTATGCAAAAAGATTAAAATACAACTCACACAAGGTATGAAAGAACTTCATACGATGAAGAATAAAATGAGAAAAGTTTCCTAAAGATGTCTAGTAGCATCTTGAAGATAGATACAAACGTCTACATACCGATCCGTAAGACTCTATTTAACCTACCATTCTTACACTTTTGAGACCAATGAACGTGGCTGCTTTGATACCAATTTGTCATGACCCAAAAAGGGTCATGGTGGCCCTTATCGTGACAAATCTTGACAAGTAAGATCCTCAT
The DNA here is from genome assembly GCF_002878395.1 of Capsicum annuum. Taxonomy (NCBI): domain Eukaryota; kingdom Viridiplantae; phylum Streptophyta; class Magnoliopsida; order Solanales; family Solanaceae; genus Capsicum; species Capsicum annuum. Next base: position 182,138,905 of record NC_061117.1, on the reverse strand, counting down.
CCAAACTGACATACATAGGAAATAACAGAAATGCCCCCAATGTAAGGCTTCTAGAATAAAGCTAAACTACACAGATATAATAAAAGTAGAAAGAAGAAAATCAACACATGCAACTATAACTCCTAAAATCTGGTGTCAAAGGTATAAGAACTACTAATACTATCCAGAAGTCAAATACATCTACAAAATAACCACAAAGAAATATTATATGTCTCCGAATACTAATAAAGACATAACTAAGATAGAAAGATAGAGGTGAACTCCAAATGCATGAATGTCCAACCACTATCTTGGAAGCTCCAACAATCACCGGAATCAAGCAAGTTGAGGTGCACCCAGTCTAGGACCTGCACCGAAAGTGCGCAGTAGGTATAAGTACGGTCTACTTGTACCCAGTGGGTATCATAGGCCGACTAAGTAAAGCAGTAAATAAAGTATACAAAATATACACTAAGGGTACGTCACCTGCAATAAAAAAATATCCCACAACTGTAGCCCACACCGCTTGTACTAATAGCTCTAATATATCATAATATTGTAATATCACACCAAGATAGAACACAAGTATGCATTATATTGCATATAAGTAGAACAAGTGAGAACATGCATTTACAAGATCATCAAATACAAGTAAAAGAAGAAAAGAAAATTACATAGATGGCAAGTTAGTATGGAAATACAATAGAATATAAACGCAATAAAGTAAGTGTAGTGAATATGATGATGATGATGATGATGCATGAGATCATCGCACAACCTCTGGGATCATCGCACAATTCTCGTATACACCTACGGAGCTAAAGCTTCCTGACGTAGGACCAATGGGAGATTCGTCAACCTGTATACAATACACATTACTCATATATCCTTTCCAGCCCATCTCTTGTAAAGAATTTTATAAGGTGTTACAATATCTTCTCCTCGACACATTCCTCGGGGAGGGTTTTTAAAAAGGTATTGCCATGGTGGTACCAATGTTTCATGAATGAATATAATATAAGGATGTAATGCTCAGAACCAATCACAATGAGTAGTTCCATAACCAATCACATGATATATTTTTACAACCAACCATAATAATACATTTCCACAACCATGTGATCTAATATCCACTTATTATTTTCATTTTATCCTTGAATTTCCGTGTCTCATATGTCAATAAAGTACGACTTTAATCACAATACACTAATGGTACCACATTAAGCATTTTAAAAATGTAATATAATTATTCACATGTATTCAAGGCTATCAATATCAAATAGGACCCTCCGCGGTCACATATATTACATAATATCTCAATTTTGATAATTACAACACATATAGGCCCCCACACGGACACAACACATAGATATCCATTTGTCATGATTATCTACCATCCTTAACATGCATTTTGTACCATCGTTTACTATCCAACCCAATCTAAAATAGTTAAGCTATAACCTACCTCAAAAGTCAAAATCGATCCGCTACACCTCGAACCCACGACCTTACTTTCCAAGAATGATCACAAACTCCTATATAAATATTAAATATGGAATCTGCGCATCAAAATAAAACCAATGACACCCATGTTAACTACTTTTGGTTCGAGATGAAAACGGACCCCCGAAACAAATTTTCAAAAAAGAAGAGTAAAATCGTAACTTTACTTCAAAAATGTGTTCTCCATATTTTTAGTAATGTACATCTGAAAATTCAAGTCTAATCTAGTAATAAACGAGATTCAAATCAAATAAAAAACTATTTTTAAGCTTTATCGGGTAAAATCTTTGAAATTCAGGTTAAAATCAAGAATCAGAGTTGTTTTGAAGGTTAAATTGATGAAAAACTAGCAATTATAAGATAAAAATATTATTCAAATGAAAAAGGGTAAAATTAGGGTTTAAAATCAAGCCCTAACATTTTTGGGGTTTTGAAAAATTAGTCAAGAAATTACTACGAAAATGGTGAATTCTTACCTTAAGTCTGTAATAGAATAAAGAAGTAGATGTTAATCTAGATATCACAAGCTTCACTTTTAAGCTCTCACACTATTTTAGGATTTAACTCTCAAGAACAAGATGAAAAATGAGCAAAATGGGCCAAAAAAAGATGGGAAAATCTGCAATATAGTACTCCATCCATTTAAAAAAGAATGACTTACTTTGACTTGGCACAAAGTTTATAAAGAAGACTTTTGAATCTTGTGGCCTTAAATTAAAGTTGTGTCAAATGTACCAAAATGTCATTTAATCTTGTGGCCCTAAACATGCCATGTGGAAAGTTGAAATTAAAGTATTGCCAAAAAAGGAAAGGAGTCATTCTTTTTGAAACGGACTAAAAAGGAAAGTAGGTCATTCTTTTTGAAACGTAGGGAGTAGTTTTTTTTTTAAAGTCTAACGGACTCGATGGACTATTCAAGATTCATTTGGAGTCTGCTATACACAAACGAACTATGAAACTACACTAAATTCAACATTCCAGATGCGTTGGTAAAGTCAGATTTTCAAAAAACTTCATTTTCACAAAGTTGACCCTCGAAACCCGAAATCACAATTTCCAAACTGAGGGTCGAAATGAGATTTAAAAGCCTTAAAATCACATCAAACATGTTATCACCCTAAAATCAACGTTCCATATCTGCTGGCGAAGTTGAATTTTCCATCTGAGTTGTTTCAATCAAATATGGGTCCTACACATATATTTCCAATTTTTCGACTAACAGTTCGAAAGGAGCTCGGGTATACCGGGACGCGAACTAAAGTTATACCAAGCCTAAAATCGATATTCGAAGCTGTTGGTGCAGTCCATTCAGTAATTCATCACACGGATCAAACGATATCCACATAAGTCCAAAATACGGCTTTCGAAGCCATCAAAAATCACAATATCGTATAAATGGTATCAAAATACATCAAAAACTATGTCAATCACCCCCACACCTCAGAAATATCATAATACAACTATGGAGAGGAGTAAAATAGTCAAATCACACAAAATCACAAATTTCATATATTTCATCAAATTTTCAAGTCATTATAGGAGAATTGAGAAAAAGTCAAGAAGGAAGAAAAATTTAAAGCAGGAAAAGATTATATTAAATCCAACAAACCTAATGCTTATTAAAAATATGGTAGAGTAAGTCATTATGTCAAAGACTATAAAGTTAAGGATATGATAAAATTTTTTAACAGAAATGAGGAGATAAAACAATCTTTGTACAAAATTCTACCAAACACTTTTCCAAAAAATTTAAATTCAGATCAAATTGATAATGAGGATTTAAGAGTCCTTTATGATGAGGATTATATGTCCTAAGATGTTTGTATACTTTGTCAATTAGGGAAACCTTTTGATAACAAGGGTGACGATAAATTTTATAATATTTACTCTCAATTTAAGGATCTAAATATTGATGTCCTTAAAAATGATAAATTAATAGAAATTTTGAAAATTATCAAAGATCCTAAGATAAGATCTCAAATAATATAAAAATGGAAAAAATCCTCCACTAGTTTGACTAAAAAATAATGAAAAAATCCTTCTAAAAAAGGACCTTATACTATTGTCCAAATTCAAAGAATTCTTAAAGAAAAGGAGCGAGTTGCTAATGCTCCTGCAACAACTCATGACTTGAAGATAGAGATTGATAATATCAAGAAAAAAACTATTAATCTCAAAAGTAAGAATATGATGTTAGATAAAAGAATCTCTTATTTAGAGGATCAAAGTCTTGTTACATGTATTATAGATAATATACCGAATATGTTAGAAGAGGAATTTCTCCAAACTGTGAAAATTATAGAGCGTCAAAGAAAGATAATATTTCCACTAAAGTTAGGTCATGCCTAATGAACTCAGAATATTTAGAACTATGCAAAAACGATATTGATTCTTTATTAAGTATAGGACTTATAGGATCTTCAAAATTACCGTGATCATGTACTGATTTTTATGTTAATATAAATATGCGGAAAAAGAAAGGGATTTCAAGATTAGTTATTAATTATAAACTTCTTAATAAAGTTTTAAAATGGATCAGGTATCCAATACCTAATAAGAAGGATCTATTGAATAGATTACATGATGTCATTATATTTTTTTTTAAATAAATTGATTTAAATAAGAAAATTGACAAATTCAAATTGTTGAAGTAGATAAACATAAAACTGCTTTTAATATTCCCATGGGTCAATTCGAATGGAACGTCATGTCATTTGAATTAAAAAATGCCCCCTCTAAATTTCAAAATATTATGAATAACATTTTCATGTCTTATAGCAATTTCATAAACGTTTATATTGATGATATACTAGTATTTTTAAAAACGGTGAAAATACATTTTAAACATATTGATTTATTTTAAAAAAATCATTATACAAAATGAATTAGTAATATCTAAACCCAAAATATCTCTTTTTCAAATAAAAATTAGATTTTTAGGACATAATATCAAAAATGATAAAATATTTTTCATAAATAGAAGCATTGAATTTGCTTCAAAATTTTCAAATATTATTACTGATAAAATTGAACTGTAGAGATTTTTGAAAGTTTAAATTATATTTCCTTTTTTGTAAAGGATATTTCCAAATATACATCTATTTTATATGATATATTGAAAAAAATTCAAAAGCTTGGATTGAGGATCATACTCAATCAGTCAAAAATATTAAAGTTAATAATTTATCATGTCTTACATTAGCCAATTCTAATTGAAAGAAAAATAATAGAGACATGCTTTCGATATCAGATATAGTGAAATTTTAAAATAATATTTTCCACAAGATAAATAAGCAAATCTTGTTCAATTTTATTCAAAGAAATAAAACAATAGCCAAAAAAATTATGTAGCTATTGCAGAAGAAATTCTTACAATAGTAAAATGTGTCTTTAATAAAATTTGATTGCCAAGCAGCAAAATTCATCTTTAATAAAGACCGTAAGCATGATGTTTCTAAACAAATTTTTGCAAGGTGACAAGTTTTATTAGCTTAATTTAATTTTGAAATACAATATTTAAAAGGATCTGATAATTGTCTTTCTGATTTTCTCACTAGAGAATATTTAAATTGATAACTATTTTCTTATACAGGATGAATTCACAATTTTCAACCTCCTCTAATAAAAATGGGAAAGAGGATGAACAAGAATGAGCCAAGGCAATGTCCTAATCTAAATAAAAAGACAAAAATTAATAGTTGCGAATATTACGAGCATTTTAGATCTATAATAAAGATCACCTAAGTTGTATAGGATGGCCAAGGACAGGGAGCAGAGGACTCGTGATCTTGACCAAGTGAAGTGCATCAAAGGAGAGGATGGTATAGTATTGGTTGAGGATGCCCTCATTAGGGAGGGTGGCAGTCCTATTTTCATAAACTTTTGAACGATGAGGGGGATGAAGGTTCTCTATTGGGAGACTTAGAGATATCTGAGGAGGGTCACGATTATAGTTCTTGTATGCGTATTGAGGTTGAGGAGGTCAAGGAAGCTATTCGCAGAATGCGGCGGGATAGGACGACGGGGCCAGACGAGATTCCAGTAGATTTTTGGAAGAGCACTAGCGGGGCAGATCTAGAGTGGTTGACAATGTTGTTTAACATTATTTTTAGAGCTGCTAAGATGCCTGAAGTGTGGAGGTAGAGCACGATGATTCCAGTGTGTAAGAATAAGGGAGACATTCAGAGTTGTAACAACTATAGAGGTATTAAGTTGTTGAGTCATACTATGGAGGTTTGGGAAAGGGTGGTAGAGTTGAGGATGAGGAGGATCGTGACGATCTCTGAAAATCAGTTCTGTTTTATGCCTGGTCGCTCAACCACTGAGGCCATTCACCTTGTAAGGAGATTAGTGGAGCAGTTTCGAGAGAGGAAGAAGGACTTGCACATGGTGTTTATTGATCTAGAGAAGGCATATGAAAAAGTTCCTAGGGAGATTCTGTGGAGGTATTTGGAGGCTAGAGGGGTGCCCGTGGCGCACACTAGGTTGATTCAGGATATGTATGATGGTGTGAAGACTCGTGTGAGGACGGTAGGTAGAGATTCGGAGCATTTCATAGTATTGATAGGGTTGCACCAGGGATCGACTCTTATCCCATTTCTATTTGCCTTGGTGATGGATGTTTTGATGCGATATATTTAAGGGGAGGTGCCTTGGTATATGTTATTTGCAGATGATGTGGTTCTGATCGATGAGACTTTGGGTGGAGTTAATGATAAGTTAGGGATTTGGAGACAGATGCTTGAATCTAAAGGTTTTCAGTTAAATAGAACCAAGATGGAGTACTTGAAGTATAAGTTCAGTGGTATGTTATAAGTAGATGGAGTGGTTATGAAGCTAGACTCTCAGGCCACCTAGAAGAGGGAGAGTTTCAAGTATCTAGGGTCCATAATTTAGGGTAATAGTGAGATTAACGAGGATGTAACGCATCATATTGGGGTGGGTGGTTGAAGTAGAGGCTCGCTTAGGGAGTCCTTTATGATAAGAAGGTGCTCCCAAAGCTTAAAGGTAAGTTCTATAGAGTGGTAGTCCAGATGGCTATGTTATATGGAGTGGAGTGTTGGCTAGTTAAGAACTCCCATATCCAAAAGGTGAAGGTGGCAGAGATGAGAATGTTGTGATGGATGTGTGGACATACCAGGAAAGATTGGGTGGGGAATGAGATTATTCGGGAGAAGGTGGGAGTTGCCTCGGTGGATGATAAGTTACGAGAAGTGAGGCTACGTTGGTTTAGGCATGTGATGAGGAGGGGCCCTGATGCTCCAGTGCGGAGGTGTGAGACTCTAGCTATGGATAGTTTTAGGCGGGTTAGAGGTAGATCGAAGAAATATTGGAGGGAGGTGATTAGGAATGATATAGAGCAATTATATCTTACAGTGGACATGACCCTTGATAGAAAGGTATAGAGGACGTAGATTAGGGTAGAAGGTTAGGGGGTGGGAGCGCGGTGGTAGTAATAGAGGAGTGCTCCTTTGGGTCTGGAGTTTCTGGTTCATAGTATTGTGGCTATAGTTTTTGGGGCTAGTGGTGCTAGCTTTTTTGCATCCCGTACTAGTTTATTATGCACTTATCTTTTGTGTTTGTTATACTGTTAGTTTGTTTTGTGTACCATACTAGTTTATATGCGCTTACCTTTTGTATTGGTTATACTGTTATTGGTCCTAAGCTGGGGGTCTATTGGAAACTGCCTCTCTACTTCTCTTGAGGTAGTGGTATGGTCTGCGTACACTCTACCCTCCCCAGACTCCACTAGGTGGGAATACACTGGGTATGTTGTTGTTGTTGTAATAAAGATCACCTAATATATTAGGAATTCATGAATTTTGTTAAATTTAGAAAATAAAAAAATGACATCCCTTCATATTATATTGCTTTGACAGATGATAATAACGAGAGCATAGAATTATATGAACAAAATGAAACAGATGAGGTCATACTTATTCTCGATCAAAATGATTTGAAATGGAAAGATGATCCATGACAATTAATGCAGAGATACCTACACACTAAATTATATGTTGCTACTACATATAAATATATAAGGCATTTTGAGATAGTACTCTCCTATACAGGATCAACTAAAATTCAACATTTTATCCTGCTAATATTAAAAAATTTTATAATTTTTTAAAAATTATTATCAAATAATTTTTTTATTTCGAACGAATAAGATAGTACTCTTAAAGAAAAATATTATCTTCATTCAGAATAAAAGATTTCGGTTAAATTTAATTAGTGAGACTATATTGAAAGCTTTAATAAAGCTCTTTTATATGGGAATCATAATAGGAAGTACTCAAGGTTCATAAACATCTATGGTAATATTTTAAATCAAAATATTAAGAATTGATTTGGATAATGGTAGATTTATTACAGACCATCTATAAAAGAATATATCAAAATCATTCAAAAGTTTATATGTGGAATGGGTAGAGGTATCTCTAGCATTATTAAAATTTGAAAAAGATAATACTTATTTTAAAGATATTTCTACCATGTATTTTTTTTATTGAATTTTCTATTCCTTGGATAATGAAATGGTCCGTTGAAGTAAAATCAAATCTTAATAATTTTTCATGTCTCAAAAAAGCATTTTATGCAAAATTTTGATAAAAGTTAAATCAAAAGACAATTGAAAGTCATATTCATGGACAAGTTAGAATTGATTCTACAACACAGCCAGTGTCAAATACAAGGAACAAAGAGACATGGTATTAATATAATAAAAATAAGAAATTAGTCGTTTCAAGAGTATTGCAAGAAGCTCCAAATAAAAAAAAAAATCTGGGTCAGAAATGATAACCTCATAAATGTAAGAAGTAAAAAAAAATTAATAAAAAATCTTAACATGAAAAATGCATCTGACATTTTTATGGCATCTGCTAGTCAGACCACAAATGATGAAGAAGATTGCTTAGCAAGAGAATCACAAAGTATCCAAAGCAACGATAAAATTGATATAGATGAGTACCTGCAAAAATTCAAAGAACAATTAAAATAATCTTCCACATCAGCAAAAGACAAAGGGAGGGAATAAAACTATGAATGACATTTGACCGTATATCATAAAATAATTGGAGAAAAGGGGCATGTTGACTTAGCTTCTATAAAGCATCTTTCAGAAAGATGTGACAATAGTAAATAAGTCATGATTTACTAGTAGGCTTGGTTAGTCACATTTTTCTAATGTCTATTTTTTATTTTGTCTTTTACTTAGAGGATCCTTTATATAAGGATCCCGTTTTATGAAAAGAAAGTAAAACTATGAATGAAATTTGATCCCATATCATAAAATAATTGAAAGAAAAGATATATGTTGGCTTAACTTTTACAAAGCATATTTTAGAAAGATGTGACAATAGTAAATAAGTCATGATTTACTAGTAGACTTATGATATTACAATAGTAAAACAAAAAACACATTCTTTAATATAGTGTTATTTAGTACTATCATGACTTATGGTATCAGAGCCGTGTTGAACGTATACCACAATAGATTCATTGTAAAATATTCATCTATCAATAAAAGTTTAGTAATTTATTTATTTTCGGAAGGCACTGGTTAAGTTTTTAATTTTGAGGTACTTTAAATTTCTGTTCTTTATATCTTTGTTTTAAATTAGACTAATGATATGTTAAATACTTTTGTGTTGAACTGTAATACATTAAACTATTAATATAATATGACACTAAATCCTTAATAAGAATCTTATCAATCAATGATACTAAGGTAGCTACTAATAATTTCAATTCAGGCTATGTTGGAGGTCATGTTAGAAGGCCCATTGAAGACAAAAGAGGAGTTTAGGACTATATTTGAACTCGTAACGGATCACGATTATTACTATCAAGATTTTTAAGGCGTAGAGATTTCCTATAGTATCATTGAAGCGATCCAGTTCTCGTTATATATATATATATATATATACATACATACATACATACATACATACATACATACATACATACATACATACATATATTAAAAACTTACAATATATGAAATAATCTTAAAACTAATAACCAAATGTTTATAAGGACAAATAATGTAATATTTAAAATATTACTAGAAATTATAAAAATAATGTAGAATACATATAATTTTCGAAAACAAAATTAAAAGGTAAAAAAGATATAAAAACATGATAATCGTGGGTCAAACTTTGACATAAATATTTGGCATAAATTAAAAAGTTGAATTGCTTCAATTTGTATAACTCTAAATTTGTATGATTGAATTGAGACTCTATTTGTGGACATAACAATTAGCCGATACAAAATTTGTTTTCAATTCAAAATTTAAATTGAGACTCAATTTTGTGGACGTAACAATTAGTTGATTCTAATGTTTGATTGTAGTTGAAAACCTGAATTACTTCAACTCATATAACTCTAGGTAACATGAGATTGAATTGAGACTCAATTGGTGGATTTAACAATTAGTCAATCATTTTGTTTGACATTATTAAAAAATTAATTGCTTTTACTATTTATAACTATGAGTATTAAAAAATTTAACTGAGACTCAATTTATGGGTGTAACAATTAATCAATCCTAGTGTTTGACTTTAATGAAAAAAATTAAATTACTTCAATTTATATAACTCTAAGTATTATAAGATTGAATTGAGACTCAGTTAATGGATGTGACAATTAATCAATTCTAATGTTTCACTTTGACTGAAAAGTTAAATTGTTTGAATTATGTAAGTCCAAGTATAATTAAATTGAATTGAGTCTCAGTTTGTAGATGGAACAATTATTCAGTTCTAACATTTGACTTTAATTGAAAAATTAAATTGTTTCAATTTATATAACTTTAAGTATTACAAAATTGAATTGAAACTCAATTTGTGGATGTGACAATTAGACAATCCTAATGTCTGACTTTAATTTGATATTAAATTACTTCCATTTATGTAACTCTAAATATTATAAGATTGACTTGAAACTCAATTTTTGCATAAAATAATTAGTCAATATAAATATTTGACTTTGATTGAAAAAAAAAAATTCTTCAAAATATATAATTATAAGTGTCGTACAATTGAATCGAGACTCAATTTGTGCTAGTAAAAATTAGTTAATACAAATTTATTATTTTTAATTAATTAATTGCTTCAAATTATATAATTATGAGAATTATAATTTTGAATTGTAACTTGATTTGCGGATGTGAAAATTAGTCAATCATAAATATTTGACATTGATTAAAAAAATAAATTACTTTCATTGATACTTTTATATTATATTGAATTGAGACTTGATTTATGGATGTAATAATTAGTCAATTTTAATGTCTGATGTTACTTAAAAAATATTTCAATTTATGTAACTTTAAGTATTATAAGATTGAATTGAGACTTTATATGTCGATCCTAATGTTTGACTTTAACTGAAAGTTATTTTTCTTCAATTTATGTAACTCTAAGTATTATGAAATTGAATTAAGACTTGGTTTATGGATGTAACAGTTTACGGATGTAACAATTAGTCAATTCTAATATTTGACTTTAATTAAAAAATTAAATTGATTCAATTTATGCAACTCTAAGTATTATAAATTTGAACTAAAACTCAATTTGTTGATGTAACAATTTGTTAATCCTAAAATATTTGACTTTAATTGAAAAATTAAATGTCTTGATTTATATAATCCTAAGTGTTATAAGATTGGATTGAAACTCAATTTGTGCAAGTGACAATTAATCAATACAAATGTGTTGACGTTATGAAAAATTAAATTGTTTTAAATTATATGATTCTAAGTATTATAAGATCAAATTGTGACACAATTTATGGATGTAACAATTAAGCAATTTTAATTTTAACTTTAATAAAAAATTAAATTTCTTCAATTTTTGTATAACTCTAAGCATTATAAGATTGAATTGTATCTTGATTTGTGGATATGACAATTTGTCAATTCTAATATTGAGCTTTAATTAAAAAATTAAATTATTTCAATTTATGTAACTCTAAGTGTTATAAGATTGAATTAAGACTCAGTTTGTGCACATAACAATTAGTCAAACTATAATATTTGACTTTAATTAAAAAAATAAATTAATTCAATTTATGTAACTCTAAGTATTATAAGATTGAATTGAAATTCAATTTGAGGATGTAACAATTTTACAATCCTAATGTTTGACTTTAATTGGAAATTAAATTTTATTTATTTATGTAATTCTAATATTATAAGATTGAATATCAATTTGTACATTAAATAATCAGTCAATATAAATATTTTGACTTTAATTGAAAAAATAAATTACTTTAATTTATATAAATTTAAGTATTAATATTAAATTGAGATTCAATTTGTCCACGTATTAACTAATCAATTCTCATGTTTGACTTTAATTGAAAAATTAAACTGTTCTAATCTATGTAACTTTAAATATTATAGATTGAATTGACACTCAATTTGTGGATGTAAAAATTAGCCAACACAAATATTTGACTTCAATTGAAAAATATTATTTCAATTTATATAACTCTAAGTATCATGAGACTGAATTGACTCAATTTGTGGACGTAACAATTAGTCACTCATAATGTTTAACTTTAATTGAAAAATTGAATTGCTTCAATTTATATAACTCTAAGTGTTATAAGATTGAATCGTGAGTCATTTTTTGCATTAAACAATTAAACAATAAATGCATTTAACTCGAATTGAAAAGTTGGATTGATTCAATTAGTTTAACTACAAGTATTATAAGATTGAACCGAGAATCAAATTTTGAATGTAACAGTTAGCCAATCCTAATGTTTGTATTTAAGGACTTGTTTGGACAGCTACCTTGAAAATTGAATTTTGTGTAATTAGGTGTAATTACATATCTTGACGTGTTTGGTTGACCATGTAATTAATTGATAAATAGGTAATTAAGTGTTATTGGTAAGACTAATTGCACTCTCCAACCCACAGTGGGTAGCTGTGAATTGCTGATAATTACATGGTGTAATTACAAGCCGATTACTTTTTAATTTCTTCCTTTCATTTCTATTTTTTTTCATCTTAAGTTTTTTTTTATTTCTATTTATTTTAAATTCTTTTTTATTTATATTATTCTAATTTTTTTAAATATATATTATTTATATATCGTCTCCCAACATTTACTTCTTGTGATTCCATTCAACTGTTCGTATTATCTATTTTTATTTATTTTTATTTTTTCATTTAATATAATTTTGTTAGTATTTTAAAATAAAATTCCATGTTGAATAAAGTTCTAGACTTACTTTTTTATTTTTCTTTGAATCATATTTATGTACGTTATGTTTAAAATTTGACACAAGAATATTATGTTATCTTTTTTGTTTTGAATTTTGAAATTATGTTATATTTTCAATTTCAATTTGTTTGCTTACTAGTAGTGACTTGAGAAAATTGAAGGAAGGGTGTCTTTTAAATCTTGAATGTGGTATTGGTAACATTGACCAACTTAGAGGGTCAACCATAATTAAAAAACTTGATTAAGTTAATTATGGACTTGATTATTATTTTCTAAACTTTCTAATCTTTTTAAACATACAAATCAACCCACACCCTTCCTCTCCAAATCAACGTCTCTCTTCTCTCTCGACAGTTTTTCTCAAACTTCTCCCAACCAACAGTTCTGCAAATTTCTTCCTTAAATCCTCGGCTACTTCAACATCCGGCGATAACTAGTTGGGCTTCGAGTTCCTTTTCGATGTTCAATCATCAATCGACGTGACAACATTTCTCTCCAGCGACAACAACTTCGAGTTCTTCATTGTCCCTTTTCTTCTTTCATATGTAAAAAATTAAGGTTTTTTAGTTATGAAGAAAAAGAGGAACTTGAGCCAACTTCTCTTCTAGTATTGATTAACAATTTCAATATTTATTGCTTAAATTTGAAATAGGGACTGAAGAAAATCCTAATTTGTGGTATTTTTTCTATTCTCTTTCCATGGTGAAATATGATTTTTTGTTATTATTGTAGTTCTTGTTGTCGAACTGTTGATTCGATTTGTCGGTGTTTGGTGTATTTTTTGAAGTTTTTTTTATTTCTTGTGTTTGTACAAACAAAATAACAATGTTGGTGTCTTTGGTTACTGTTGATGTTCTTGGTGTGTGTGTATGTTATGTGTTTTGTATTGGTGTTTCTGGGTTGATTTATTGTTGTTCTTGGTAAAAATGGTGTATATAATATTAAATGGTGATGTTGCTATTGTTCTATTGAACAAAATCTTGCTACTAGTTTATTTTTTTGCAATAGTTTAACCATATGATTCAACAGATTAACCATTTGTTGCAATAGATTAATAATCTGATGCAACAGATGAACCATCTGATGCAACAGATTAATAATCTGATGCAACAGATGAACCATCTGTTGGATAAAATCCTATCAACTATTCCAATAGGACAACATGTCTAAGACTTTGATTTCTTGTAAGACCCCACAAAATCCTAAGCTTAACTCAGCCCGTTAAAGCTTGAAAAGAGGTTCCAGACTTAGAAATTTCAGCTAAGTGCTTACACCAAGAATTATTTTAGCCTTTTGGCGATCTTATTTTATGATCCTTATGACCTTAAAATATCGATCCTTGGATTGAATCATGGTCAGGTGTGTCAATAGCATATTTTGGGTTTTGGGGGTCAATTTTTGATGTGATTTTATGGCTTTTAAATCTCATTTCGACCCTCGATTTAGAAAATTATAATTTCGAATTTTGGGGGTCCATTTTGTGAAAACGATATTTTTTTAAAAAAATTGATATAGCCAACGTGTTCGGAACGTTGAATTTAGTATGGTTGCATAATTCGCTTGTATATATCGAACTCCGAACGAATCCCAGGCACCCGATTGAAGTCCGAATTGGACTTAAAATAGAAAAGCTATAGTTTTTTCTCTTTTTAGTGCAGATTCTGCACTATTTAACTAGTTTTTGGGTCCATTTTACTCATTTTTCATCTTGCCTCTTGAGAGTTAAACCCTAAATAGTTTGAGAGCTTAAAATTGAAGCTTGTGGGAGCTTGGGAAGCTAGATTAACATCTATTTCTCAATTTTATTACGGATTTAAGGTAAGAATTCATCCTTTTTTTAGTAATTTCTTGATTAATTTCTCAAAACCCCAAAAATCTTAGAGCTTGATTTTAAACCCCGTTTTCACTCCTTTTTACTTGAATAATATTTTAATCTTATAATTACTAGTTTTTTTTAATCAATTTAACCTTCAAAACAACTCCGATTCTTAATTTTAACCCGGATTTCAAAGATTTTACCTGGTAAAGTTCAAAAATGGTTTTTCTTCGATTTGAACCTCATTTTTGACTCGATTTAACTTGGGTTTTCAAATGTAGGTTTCGATTGAAGTAAAGTTCCGATATACACAAGCAAACTATGCAAACATATTTTTAAAGTAAAGTTCTGATTTTGCCCTTCTTTTTTATGAAAACCGTTTTGAGGGTCTGTTTTGACCCCGAATCAAAATTAGTCAATATGGATATCGTTGGTTTTGTTTTGATGCATAGATTTCATATTTGATGTTTTTAGAGAAGTTCTAGCCTGTTCATGAAAATTAAGGGCGCGGATTCAAATATAACGGACCGATTTCAGCTTTCAAGATAGGTTATGGCTTAACTCTTTTAGAGTGGGCTGGGTAGTAAATAATGATATAAAATTCATGTTAAGGGTGGAAAATAATCATGAAAAATGTCTATTTATATGTTGTGCTCGTGTGGGGGCCTATATGTGATGTAGTTATTGAAATTGAGTTATTATGTGATATGTGTGACCATGTGGGGTCCTATGTGATATTGATCACCTTGAATACATGTGAGTAATTGTATTGTGTTGTTAAAATGCTTAATATGGTACCATTGGTGTATTGTGATTATATTCATACTTTATTGGCATATGAGACATGTGAAAATTCATAGATAAAACGAAAATAATGAGTGGATATTGGCTCATGTGGTTGTGGAAATATATCATTGTGATTAGTTGTGGAAATATATTATGTGGTTGG
Organism: Capsicum annuum; assembly: GCF_002878395.1. NCBI lineage: Eukaryota > Viridiplantae > Streptophyta > Magnoliopsida > Solanales > Solanaceae > Capsicum > Capsicum annuum. The sequence continues at coordinate 182,123,415 of NC_061117.1, read as the reverse complement.
TTGTGAAAATACTCATTTTTGATTGGTTGTGAGCATTACATCGTCATATCATACTCATTCATGAAACATTGATATCACCATGGCAACATCTGAGAAACACTAGCAACACCATTTTAAAAGATATTGTAACACCTTATAAAACTCTTTCCAAAGGATTTGAAAAAAAGGAGATATGAGATATGTGCATTATATACGGGTTGACGAACCCCTCATGGGTCCTGCATTGGGAGGCTTGCCCCCTTAGGTGCATACGGGGATTGTGCGACGATCTCAGAGGTTGTGCGACAACCTCGTGCATCATCATCATCATATACATTGCACTTACTTTATTGTGTTATGTTGTGTTGTATTGGCATATTGACTTGTCATCTATGTGTTTATCGTATCTTCTTTTACTTGTATTTGATGATCTTGTATATGCATGTTCCCCTTGTTCTTTTATATGTGATATATTACGTACTTTTGTTCTATCTTTGTATGATGTTGCAAAATATGTGAGATATATTAGAAATGTTAGTACAAGTGGTATGGGCTACCGTTGTGGGATATTTTTTTATTGCAAGTGACGTGCCCTTAGTGTATATTTTGTATGCGTCATTTACTACTTTGCTTGGTCGACCTATGATACCTACTGAGTACAAGTGGACCATACTCATGCCTACTGCGCCCTTTCAGTAAAGGTCCTAGCTTGAGTGCGCCTCAGCTTTCTTGACTCGGGTGATTGTTAGAGCTTCTAAGGTAGTGGTTGGACATTCATGCGTCCGAAGTTCACCTTTATTTTTCTATAGTAGTTATGTATTTATTAGTATTCAAAGACAGATATTATTCATTTGTGGTTATTTTTTTGATGTATTTGACTCTTGGATTGTATTAGTAGTTCTTACACTATTGACACCTAGTTTTGGGCATGACTGGTATTTTGGATAAGTTCTTTTTGCATTGTTATGATTATTTATATGGTTCCACTTCGTTCTAGAAGCCTTACATTAGGATATTTCTGTTATTTTCTCTTTTTGTATCAGTTTGGGTGATAGGATTACTTGTTAAGGTACGCCGCAACAAGTGTCATCACGACCCTCATTTTTGGGTCATGATAAATTGGTATCAGAGCATCCAGGTTTCATTGGTCTTAACGATGTAATAACGAGATATGTAATAGAGTCTCGTGAATTGATATGTAGACATCCATATCTATCTTTTTGAGGCTATACTACATCTTTAGGTAACTTCTCCCATTTCATTCTTTATCGTGCGAAGTTCTTTCATACCTTGTGTTCTGAGTTGTGTTTTACTCTTTCTACGCGAATGGAGTTGCTTATACCTCACATCAATTGAGAGATGCTATGAGAAATTAGTGGATATCATTTGTTGGTTGTAGGCTTGTTGATGCTCCTGAGTTGTCATGGGATTAGTTTGTTGATGACTTTCTGGAGATATTTTTGCCTTTCAGTTTGAGAGATCGTATGTGGGACGAGTTTGATCATTTGGAGTAGGGCTCCATGAAAGTTTTTGAGTATAAGGCATGCTTCCATGCCCTGTCCAGATATTTCTATGATAGAATTTCCATCTAGTTTGAAAAGATTTGAAAGTTTATAAAGGGTTTGGTTGTCTCCCTTCAGTTGGCTACGTCTCAGATGATTGTGTTTGGGTTTTTTTTCAGAGTATTGTGGATCATACTAAGATGACAGAGGGTATTATTAGTGCATCTCAGGGAGGTGCCAAGAGGGTGCATCATTTTGGTGAGTTCAGGAGTCAGACCTATCGAGGTAGAGATTTTAAAGGTTCTCATAGATATCATGGTAGGCCAGTGCAGGTGACTTTATAGAGTTCAGCTGGTGGATCTTCAATTTCAACAGTTCAGGGTGGCCATTTGGGCCTAATTGTACCTTCTTCTGTTGAGATTGGTTTTTGAGGTTGCTATGTATCGTGTGTTTAGAGTTACTCTTATTTCATCTTTGAAGGATAGGGGATCTACCAAGGTATGAGAGGTAGAAATGGTAGAGCACGTGATGGTGGTTGTGGGGATACTCAGCCAGTTTATAGTCGTGGACTGTTATGCCATACCAGTCAGACCAGAGACAGAGGTTTCAAATGTTGTGATCATAGGTATCATCCCCATTTGTTTCAGACCTGTATCTATATTATTTGATTCCTGATTAACTTTTTCCTATGTCTTTGTATTTTCTTTGGGTTTTGATTCTATTAGTGATGCTCTTGCCATGCCTATTCATGTATCTATCCCAGTAGGTGATTCTTTAATGGTGGATCGGGTGAACCGATCTTATGTTATGACTTTTGCTGGGCGTGAGACTTTGGTAGACTTGCTTGTATTAGACATGGTCAATTTTAATGATATTTTAGGCATGAATTAGTTAGTTCCTTATTATTTTATCTTAGATTATTTTGCCAAGATTGTGACTTTAGCTTCGTCGGGTGTGCCAATGATAGTTTGGTAGGGTACACTTCATTCGGGTCCTAAGAGGGTCATATCTTATGTTCAGGCTTATAAATTGATTGAGAGGGGATGTTTATCTTACTTGGCTTATATTTGTGACACCAATATTGTTTTGCCTCCTTTCTTGGATTCTGTCCGTATTGTCTGTGAGTTTATGGATGTGTTATCTACGGACTTGCCTGGTATGCCTCCGTATCAAGATATTGATTTTATTATTGTTGTTAAGTTAGGCACCAAACCCATTTGTATTCCTCCTTATAAGATGACCCCAACAGAGTTAAAGAAACTAAAGGATCAGTTATAGGAGTTGTTGGATAAGGGATTTATTCGATCTAGTATTTCACCTTGGGGTGCGCCTATCTTGTTTATGAAGAAAAAACATGGGTCTATGCGGATGTGTATTGATTATCAGCAGTTGAAGAAGGTTAAGTTTAAGTATCCTCTTTCTCGCATCGATGATTTGTTTAATCAGCTTCAAGGTGTTGCGGTGTTTTTAAAGATTGATTTAAGGTTCGAGTATCACCAGTTAAGGATTAGAGCTTCAGATATTCTGAAAACTACTTTTTGGACTCGATATGGTCATTATGAGTTCTTGGTCATGTCCTTAGGGTTGACCAATGCCCCTGACGCATTTATGGAGTTAATGAACTGAGTGTTTTGACTCCTTTGTTATTGTATTTTTTGATGATATCTTGGTTTAATCCAAGAGTGAGGATGACCATGAGGAGCATTTGCGAATTGTGCTTCAGAGATTAAGGGATGAGGAGTTGTATGTTAAGTTCTCTAAGTGCGAGTTTTGGTTGGAGTCTGTTTCTTTCTTGGGTTATATGGTGACTAAGAAAGGTATTATGGTTGATCCAGCCAAGATTACAGCGGTTCGTGATTGGGCTAGACCTACTTCGCCTATCGAGATTTGGAGTTTTTTGGCTTGGCCGAGTATTATCGATGTTTTGTTGAGGGTTTTTCATCCATTGTAGCTCCATTGACCAAGTTGACCCAGAAGAAGATTTCTTTTTAGTGGTCCAATGTTTGTGAGGCGAGCTTCCTGAAACTCAAGGATTTATTAACTTTAGCTCCTATGTTAGCTTTACCTAAGGAGGGTGTGAGCTTTACTTTCTTTTGTGATGCTTTAGGTGCTGGGTTAGGTGTTGGGTTGATGTAGGAAGGCAAGGTAATTGCGTATACATCTCATCAATTGAAGCCTTATAAGAGGAATTATCCTACCCATGATTTGGTGTTGTGTGCAATTGTGTTTGCCTGGAAGTTGTGGAGGCACTACTTATATGGAGTCTATTGTGAGATCTTCTCAGATCATCATAGCCTTTAGTACCTCTTTACCCAGTGAGATCTTATATGAGGCAGCATCATTGGCTTGGCCTTAGAGGTTTAGTCTTTAGCTAACCAGATAGCTAGACTTGATATTTTGACACCGGGATGTGTTTGGCATTTATGGAGGCTAAATCTTCTTTGATGGAGCAGATTCGAGCACATTTGTTTGATGATGTTAAATTGAGGTTGATTTACGATAAGATGTTGAGTGAGGAGGATAAAGAAGCCTCACTTGATTCAGATAGAGTTTTGAGGTTAAGGGCTGAGTTTGTGTGTCGAGAGTGGTGATTGGATTAGGTTGATCTTAGAGGAGGCCCATTATTTCAAATATTCTATCCATCCAGGTGTAGCTAAGATGTATCATGATTTGAGACAATACTACTGGTAGGGTGTATGAGGCGAGATATAGCAAATTTTGTAGCTCGTTGCCTATATTGCCAGCAGGTGAATCCGAGCATATGAGACCTGCTGGTTTGCTTCAGAGGTTACCCATCCTCGAGTGGAAGTGGGAATGGATCACTATATACTTCGTGACTAGGTTGCCTTGTACTTCTCGTAGTTCTGATAATGTTTGGGTCATCGTGGATCGATTGACCAAGTATACTCATTTTATTCCAGTTCAGGTCTTATTCGGTGGTGAGAGGTTAGCCCATATCTTCATTTGTGAGATTATGCATCTACATAGTTCATCGGTGTCCCTTATTTCATATTGAGGTTTTATGTTCACATCTCACTTTTGGAAGGCTTTTTAGGATGAGTTGGGTACTTGGGTTGATCTTAGCACAGCGTTTCACCTCTAGATTGATGGCCAGGCAATGTGAACTATCCAAGTTTTGGAGGATATGCTCTGTGCAAGCGTGATAGATTTTGGTGGCCAGTGGGAGTAGCATTTGGCTTTAGCATTATTTGTATATAGTATTGGCTACTATTCCAATATTGATATGGCTCCTTTTGAGGCATTGTATGGTAGGAGTTATCGCTCCCTAGTAGGTTGGCTTGATGTTTTAGAGGTGAGAACTCGAGGTGAGTACTTGCTTCGTGAGTCATTGGATAGAGTGTAGGTCTTTCAGGATAGACTTAGATCGGCTCAGAGTAGGCAGAAGTGTTATGTTGATCATAGACTTCGTGCCTTGAGTTTTGGTGTTGGTGATCGTGTTTTCCTTCAAGTTTTATCTATAAAGGGTGTGATGAGGTTTGGGAAAAGGGGCAAGCTTAGCCTCAGGTATATTGGTCCATTTGAGATTCTTCAGACTGTTGGTGATATGGATTATGAGTTGGCTTTACCCCTTGATCTGTCAGTTGTTCATCTAGTTTTTCATGTTTCTATGCTTCGTCGTTATATTCCAGATAAGTCTCATGTCATTCATTGGGAGTCGGTTTAGTTAGATGAGCGGTTGTCCTTTCTTGAGGAGCCAGTTTCCATTTTGGCTTGGGATGTTAGGCGGTTGCGCTCTAGAGTGATCCCTGTGGTAAGGTCCAGTGGCGACATCGACCTGTAGATGAAGCTACTTGGGAGGTCGAGTTTGATATGCGTAGTCCTTATCCCCAGCTTTTTGTTGATTCTGGTATTTCTTTTTCCTTAGTTTGAGGACGAACTAAATTTTTAGTGGTGGATGATGTAACGACCTAAAAATTTGATGAAATATATAAAATTTATGATTTTGTATGATTTAACTGTTTTACCCCTCCCCGTAGTTGTATTATGATATTTTTGGGGTGTGGGAGTGATTAACATGATTTTTGATGCATTTTGGTATCATTTATGCAATATTGTGGTTTTTGATGGCTTCGAGTGCCTTATTTTGGACTTATGTAGATATCTTTTGATTCGTGTGATAGATGGCCGAACGGACTACGCCAGCAGCTCTGGAATATCGATTTTAGGCTAGGTAGACCTTTGGTTTGGATTTCGGTGCACTCGAGCTCATTTCGACCAATAAGGTTGAAAAATTGAAAATATGGGTGTGGGACCCACATTTGGTCGAAACGACCTCGGTTGGAAAATCCAACTTCGCCAGCAAGTTTGGAATATCAATTTTAGGGTGTTGGCATATTTGATGTGATTTTACGATTTTTATATCTCATTTAAATACTCGGTTTGGAAAATTATAATTTCGAGTTTTGGGGGTCAATTTTTTGAAAACTATGGTTTTTTGAAAATGTGATATCTGCAATGTATCCGGAACGTCAAATTTAGTAAGGTTGCATAGTTCGTTTGTGTATATCAAACTCCGAACGAATCCCGGGCACCTCATCGAAGTCCGAATTGGACTTAAAATAGACAAACTGCAGGTTTTTCCCTTTTTAGTGCAGATTTTCTGCACTATTTAAAGAGTTTTGGGTCCATTTTGCTCATTTTTCATCTTGCCTCTTGAGAGTTAAACCCTAAACAGTTTGAGAGCTTAAAAGTGAATCTTGTGAGAGCTTGGGAAGCTAGATTAACATCTATTTCTTGATTCTATTACGGATTTAACGTAAGAATTCACCCTTTTCTTAGTAATTTCTTGATTATATTCTCAAAACCCCAAAAATCTTAGAGCTTGATTTTAAACTCCATTTTCACTCCTTTTCACTTGAATAATATTTTTATCTTATAATTACTAATTTTTCATCAATTTAACCTTCAAAACAACTCCGATTCTTGAATTTAACCCGGATTTCAAAGATTTTACCCGGTAAAGCTCAAAAATAATTTTTTTTTGATTTGAACCCTATTTTTTACTTGATTTAACTTGAGTTTTTAGCTGTAGGTTCCTAAAAATATGGAAAACATATTTTTGAAGTAAAGTTTCAATTCCTTCTTTTTTCGGAAACCCGTTTTGGGGATCCGTTTTGACCCGAATCAAAAGCAGTCAATATGGATGCCGCTGATTTTATTTTGATGCATAGATTTTATATTTGATATTTTTAGTGGAGTTCGGGATTATTCATAAAAAGTAAGGTCGCGGGTTCAAGTGTAACGGACCGATTTCAGCTTTCGAGGTAGGTTATGGCTTAACTCTTTCAAACTAGCTGGATAGTAAATGATGATACAAAATGCATGTTAAGGGTGGAAACTAATCATGAAAAATAGCTATTTATGTATTGTTCCCGTGTGTGGCCTATATGTGATGTAATTATCGAAATTGAGTTATGATGCTATATGTGTGACCGTGTGGGGTCCTATATGATATTGATAGCCTTGAACACATGTGAGTAATTGTATTGTATTGTTAAAATGCTTAATGTGGTACCGTTAGTGTATTGTGATTATATTCATACTTTATTAGCATATGAGACATGTGGAAATTCATGGATGAAACGAAAATAATGAGTGGATATTGCTCATGTGGTTGTGGAAATGTATTATTGTGGTTGATTGTGAAAATATATCATGTGGTTGATTGTGGAAATACTCATTGTGATTGGTTGTGAGCATTACATCTTCATATCATACTTATTCATGAAATATTGGTACCACCGTTGCAACATCTGAGAAACATAGGCAACACCTTTTTAAAAAATATTGTAACATCATATAAAACCCTTTCTAAGAATTGTGCCAGAAAGGAGATATGAGATATGTGGATTGTATACGGGTTGACAAACCCCCCACGGGTCCTGCGTTGGGAGGCTTTCCTTCATAGGTGTATGTGGGGATTATACGATGATTTCGGAGGTTGTACAATGACCTCGGGCATCATCATCATCATCATATACATTGTACTTACTTTATTATGTTATGTGGTGTTGTATAGGCATTTGACTTGTCATCTATGTATTTATCGTATCTTCTTTTACTTGTATTTGATGATCTTGTATATGCATATTCCCCTTGTTATTTTATATATGATATATTACATACTTTTGTTCTATCTTGGTGTCATGTTGCAATATATGTGAGATATATTAGGACTGTTAGTGCAAGCAGTGTGGGCTACAGTTATGGGATATTTTCTGATTGCAGGTGACGTGCCCTTAGTGTATATTTTGTATGCTTTACTTACTACTTTGCTTGGTCGGTCTATGATACATACTGAGTACAAGTGGACCATACTCATGCCTACTGCTCTCTTTCGGTGTAGGTCCTAGCCCAAGTGTGCCTCAGCTTGCGTGACTCGGGCGATTGTTGGAGCTTCCAAGGTAGCGGTTGGACATTCATGCATCCGAAGATCACCTCTATCTTTCTACATTTGTTATGTGTTTATTAGTATTTAGAGATATTTATTATTCCTTTTGTGGTTATTTTTCCGATGTATTTGAATCTTGGATTGTATTAGTAGTTCTTACACTATTGACACCTGGTTTTGGGCATTGTTGATATTTTGGATAATTCTTTCTGCATTGTTATGATTATTTATATGGTTCGGATTCATTCTAGAAACCTTACCTTGGGATATTTCTGTCTTTCCTCTTTTTGTATCAGTTTGGGTGATAGGCTTACTTGTCAAGGTACGCCGCAACAAATGTCATCATGACCCTCATTTTTGGGTCGTGATAGTTTCCTTCCACCCTTGGAGTTCAAAAACCTCTTTTAAAATGTCAAGATGATTGCTTTCATGAATTCCATATTGACTTAAATTGTATTCATGATTATGATTTTATTTGGGTTCTAATCCATGATTAATTAAAAAATTCATGTGAATTAAATAGCATGTGTGTAGTTTTATATAGTTTCATGTTGGAAACCCTTGAATTTGTGAGTTTGGAATTGTGATCATGATGCATGTTGACTAGTATTATGTGCATAAACTATGCCCCAAGTGTTTGATATAATGCTCATGAGAGTTGAATAGTGAATCATGACATAATAGTATGTGTACAAGTTCATGCCACACAAGTGTTTGCTAAAATGCCTTAATGAATGAATTGTGACAAAGTGACTAGTTATCATGTTTTCAAGATTGTGCTATGTTTTTACTATCTATGCTATCGAGTCCTAGGGGTATCTAATACCCGATAATCTAGCTCCTACCTAGATCTATTGTAGTTTCAGGATAGTCTGAATGATGTCATATACAGTAGTACTTAGTCAGTAACAGAACTCAGTATACTCAGTCAGTAATAGAACTCAGTATATTCAGTTAGTTAACAGAACTCATTGAAATCAGTCCAGTTCAGTTAGACAGGACGATCAGTAACAATTCAGTCAAGCCTAGTACATTTTAGAAATCAACTCAGTGTCTATTCAGTTGGGAGTAGGAATCAACATCGAGCGAACCCAGGGATGGGGACATTCCTGTCAGTAAAAAGGGTTTGACTCTTAGTAGCAGTTCCTGCATTATAGAACTACGTAGCCAGCGGAGGTTGAGATATCTTTCTGCTAGTCTAGGGTTGATACATCTCATACGAGTTTTCCTGCCAGTGAGGGTTGACGAAAGGGTTTCCTTCCAGAGAGAGTTAACTCATAGTCATTATTAGTATCCCCTGGCAAGGTGCTAACACCTTTTCAACTGGGGTCACAGGTTGGACCCTAACTCAATTCATAATCGGGGTATGTCGGTTAGATGAACACTCCCACAGTTTTTTAATTTCAGACTCAATATAAAACCTCAGCTCAGTATCAGAATCAAGACTGTTAGATACAGTCACCCAACTCGGTTTAGAACTAAGTTCAGTTCTACAGAGTAAAGATTGTCAAAAATAGTCACTCAGTTAATAGTAATACAGTATCAGTAAACTCAGCTATCAGTCATTCAGTTTTCAGAACTCATTATCATGTATTAAATGTGATCTCAATTACAGTATACGTAGTTATATGAATAGCATTGCTTAATCAGCATTTTACAGCAGTTTCAGATATATATGTACTCGTACTCAATCATATTCATGATTTCTCAGCCAGTTACGGTTTATGCATATGAACCCCTACATTCAGCCTTACCCCACCTAGCATACCAGTACATTCAAAATACTAATGTATATCTTTTTTTTATGCTATGATGTCTTATATCATAGGTTCAGACGTACAGGCTCCTAACCATACCTAGCAGCCCAGATTATCAGCAACAGATTTAGTGGTGAGTCGTCATAGTTTGAGGACAGAGTATTATTTCTGTTATCAGTAATTTAGTAGTCGGAGTTAGTTAGGGGCTTGTCCCATCAACTCCATATTCAGACAATTCAGTTAGAGGCTCTTCAAACTAGATTATTTCAGACAACTATTTAGTTTTTAGTATTTACTTATCAGTATTCAGTGTTTGATTTCAGTTATGAACCTTATGGTAGATTCAACCTAATTTCTACATTATTCTAGAGTAATTATTGTTCAGTGATTGCAGTAGGTACCAGTCATGGGTTAGCTTATGGTCCCTCGAGATTATGAGCATTATGTGACGTCCGAGGTGTAGACTCGGGGCGTTACATTTCTTCAAACAAATCATTTATCTATTGTGATAGATGGCCCTTCTGCAGGAAGAAATCTAAATAATATTGACATTTGATAACAGTTCCAATAGATCACTCATATGTTGTAACAAATGAATGTCTATTGCACAGATCAGTCATCTATTTCAACAGATGAGTGATCTGTTGGAAGAAGTAACAATAGTATTAAAACTGTTTTTATTATTTCCAATAGACTACTCATCCATTGTAACAGGTTAGTTATATGTTACAACAGATAACTCACCTATTGCAACAGATGAGTGATTTATTGGAATTGTTATTTTATTGTGTTGTACTTGTTAGATTTGTTGTTATCCTTTTTTTTAACGATGCATTAATCAATTATAATATTATTTTTAAATAATATGGCTCTTAAAAGAAAAAAAACCGAATCAAGTCCTAGTAAAGTAATAAGTGAAGCAGCTAGGCTACAACCACCACTCTATGATCTTGCTTTACTAGCGATATCTCAATAAGAAGCAGAAGATAATGAACATGGGGATGAAGAATATTTCAAGAGAGATAATCCAAATGTTGATAGCCCTTCCACTGAAGAGTTGGTCAAAACCTTCAGTATTGATAGTTATCCCATGAGAATGCAGTGCGATGATGCCACAAATTTAAGTGGTAATTTCGTGGTTAAGTCAGCCATGGGAAAATATTTTGATACCTTCAAAAAAATACTTTGAGACCAAAACTTGAATGCTTATTTCAGGGACAACTGCTGTTGGCAATATCTTGATTTGTCGGAGGACAACAATGCTCGTTTTCAAATGACCATGGTACATGATCTTTTAAAGCATAGGTTTATGTATTAAAATAATGATAAGATGGATGAGGTGTGGCTAAATTACTGTGGCATGCCTATTTGTTTTGGTTGGAAGGAGTTTGCCATAGTTACTGGACTAAAATATTATCCTCCTTCATAACCTATAGCTATTCTAACCCAAAAAATACTCCACACACCAAAAAAAGGAAAAGGCAAGTCAAGTGATGGTGATATCTTACTGTCCCTTATTGGTCCAAGATTCAAAAATAAAAATTTGATAGAAACTTTGAAAGGTGAAAGACTTTCAAAGAAGCACAAGCAATCATTGTGCTTGATTTGGTTTGTGCATAATATTCTTTGGGCTTGAGATGTTAACAACAACATACCACTTGGTTTAATAAAGTTCTCCAAGGATCTTGAGGCATTTACCAGCTATCCTTGGGGTTATGAAAGCTTCAAAATGACTGCCAAATATTTGTTGACTCGATGAATGCCAAAGATACTTAACTTATATCACTTTCCATTGGCTTTCATGGTAAATATTTATTCTATTATGATTGATTTATTTTTTATTGAATAGTGCTTTTGATTTATTGACGTTATTTTATAGGCTTGGGCAATTTAAGCCATTTCTTATTTGAGACAACAAGTGAACTACCAGGAAGAAGTTTTATGTCCAAGAATCCTGAGATGGTTGTCGGCTAAAACTGATAAAAAAATAAAATTTCTTGATCTCTTCAGTCCCCTCGAAGGAAGCAGTAAGTCTAATTCTAATTAGGTTTTTATTTTAATTAATGACATTTTAAATGATTTAATTATCATTCTAATATATGTACTAATTTACTCCCTCCGTCCCATTTTATGTGTCATCATTTCCTTTTTAGTCCAATCTAAAAAGAATGCCATGTTTCCTTATTTGGTAAATATTTAAAAACAAAATTACACTTTTACCCTTATTGGACCCACTTAATTAAAAAAAAGATAATAGCATATTTTTTGATAAAGGATAATTTGGTAAATATTATCAAGTCTTTCCTTATTTCTTAAACTTCGTGCTCAGTCAAATGGCAACACAGAGAGTATTTTAGATTGTGAATCTGTAGTTTGTTCTGACCAATTGAGAGTTGAAGATGCCATTTTTTCTTAATTTACGATTTGTGCAAACTTTATTGGACCCTAAAGTCATTGATAGAATAAAAAAGGAATTGTTTAGAGCAACAACCATCACAAGAAAAATAATTTTGGAGGGTACGCTTATTGTTGTTGATGGTGTTACTGGTGATAGAACTGTTAGTGGTGGTAGTGGTAGTAGTGTTACTGTTGGGTCTAATGATGCTTCTCTTGTAATTTTTGAAATAACAAACCATTATGATTATGATCATACTGGTTTTATAGATTTTGCCCCTCCTAGCAAATGTTTAACTTGCAAATGTCAAAACTGCAAGGGGAAGCATGATGGAGTGATTAATACTATAAATGCATTAACTATTTCTGTAAAGGAATTGATATCTAAGAGAGGTGTCATTCCATTAAAGAGAATTTCATATCCACACACTCCATTAGAGATTAAGACGGCTAAGAAGAGAAGGAAAAAAATTTCCAAGGCATTATCAAGCATAAAAAAGTAAAATTGCAACTTCTCTGTCTTTGTCTTGCACTTTTGAGAAATGTACAAGGGCCACAGGAGAGCAACATGAGTTGAAGAAGGCGAATATTTATCATCTATTCCAATAAACAAATAAACTACGCATCTATTTCAATAAATGACACATCTGCTGAAAATTATCAAACAAATATTGACATCTGTTGTAACAGATGACTAACCTATTGCATCAAATACATTATATATTACTACATATGCCTCATTTGTTGGAGAAAATCAAACAGGTTTCCAACTATTTTAATTTTTCTCAACAAAGGACCCATCTGTTACAACAGATGGGTAATCTATCGGGACAAATTACATCAAGACTTCCCTACAGTTTTAGTTTGTTCCAACAGATTATTCATTTGTTTCAAAAAATGGGTCATCTATTAGAAATTGTCATTCAGGTCTTTCTTCCTTTTTTATTTGTCCCAACAAAAGACCTATATGTTACAACAGATGGGTGATCTATTGGGACAAATTAAAATAGTAGGAAAACTTGTTTGATTTCCTCCAACTGATGAGTTATCTTTTTTCCTTTTTTGTATCTCTATGATTAGCACTAACAATTCTAGCTTTCAAGGTGGATTTCACAGTAGAAGCTACTGCTGAACAATATACCACAGTTGATAATACATCTACTTCTACCAAAGAGGAAGAAAAAGTGAAGCCTGTCAATCTAAAAAAATAGAAGAATTATCCATTTGAAGGGTTCAACATCTCGGATGAGGTTCCCAAATAACTAAAAAAATTGATCAATAATTATTCAGAATAGATTGTCGATGGTCTATTAAAGAAGCTTCATGCCAACAGGTACATAAATCTTTTATAAAAATATTGATTTATACAATTCTTGTTGTAAAAATACGACATTAACACATATAAATTATGCAGTAAAGACAAACACTACAAAGTGAACCAATCAAGTCTTGGTTTTGATATGTTCGACTTTGTTTTTGCACATTCCATAATGAATAATTGGTTCTTTTTGATGTCACATCCCCAAACCTATTGGAATGATGAGGTTTAAATGCCACGTATAAATATCTTACTATTAACACTATATTTAATTCTATCTATTTATTAATTTTATTATTACGTAAACTAAAAGGTGCAGTACATCGATATCATCTTTTACTACCTCCAAAATAAGGCCAAGTTGCAAACACAACAATAATATAGAAACACAACAAGCAACTGTTTGTTCAAAGCTTACATCAATAAGGCCTACAATTTTTGTTAACAACAGTTGGAAGTTACCCGAAATAAGGAATATTTAATCAACATCATCAAAGGTTTTAGAATTCCATTTGGCTTACCTTGGCACTTGGTCGACGAAGTGTACATCCCAATCAATTGTGGTGATGAGTTCCATTAGGTGTTAGCTGTCGTTGTTCTAAAAGAGAGGCCTATTCGAGTTTATGACTTGATGTTGTGAAGGAGATGCCCTAGGCTGTCGTCTTAGATACAAAAGCTGGCCAAAATATTGCCTACTTACCTTGATATAAGTGGCTTTTTAGACCAAAAAATTTATACTGATTGATCGATAATTGAAGTATACCAGGATAAAATGGATAATCCATTTGATGTAGAATATGTTGAAGGAATTGCTCAACAATCCAATGGTAGCCTATAAGTACCATGATTTAGTTTTATTTCATAAATATTACAACTTTTATATTAATTGAAAGGTGTGGATTATCTAATTTTTACAAACACAGGTGAAACACCCCGGACTTTGGCCTTTATAAATTTCTTGAGCTCTAGGCTCTCTACCTTTCTTACAACTCACACCACAAGTCGTACGGTGTGGTTACAGGTCTAGGGACTCAAGTCATAACCAAAACAGTATGTTATTGTCCAAGTTCTATACTGGTTACGAGAGACTCCCCATGAGTCGTATGATCATGTGACGAGTGGTTAAGAGTCCAGTCATATGTTGTCTAGTGTCTAAGCCCTTGGTTTTTGTGTTGATCACGATCAGACTATACGATTTGTATGGTCTAGTAACGAGTGGGACTAGGAAGTCATAAGTCAGACAGTGTATGGTGTCTAATTTTCTATCTTGGTATGACTCAATGGTAAGAGTCGTATGTTCTATTGACGACTCAATAGCTTGACTTACAGTTACCTGCGAACCTTTTTTACAGCTTTTAAGCTGAGGGTATTATGGATATTTCCCATCCTAAGCCCTTAAGACCCCACATCTTAAAACACCTTTTGGTTATCCATTACATACTTTACAAGATCAAACACTCTCTAAACTTTCTCTATAACTTCTCAAGAAAGATAGGGCTAGGGTCTCTTTAGAGTGGTCATCTAAGGGCTTAAAGATCAAATTATCTCCGTGAATCTTCATAACTCAGGCATGTGACTCTCCCCTTATTGTTAGTTTGCTAAAGACATATGTTTTAAGCATTGTTCATGAGTCACTAATGGTGGTTTTGAAAACCATAGTTGAGGGTTTAAATGCATAATGTTGAATATTATTTTCTCATGGTTTAAATTATGATTATACATGTTTTGAATATGGTTTTGCACAAGTGGGTGCATGGGAATTGTGGTTTAACAAACAAGTCATGTTTAACCCTAAATTGGTTGGTTTTTGGCTTTGATAATGGTATGCCCTTAACTTATTTGTGAAAATGTCAATGAGAATGATCTTGTCACATGTTAAATTGTGTTTTGAATTAAGGCATTGGCCTATGAATGTTAATGATAGGTAAATAGTTTATGAAGGCCTTGTTGGTCATAAATTTATTTGAAATACTAAATGGGTTTGAGCCCCTGAATGTTGAATTGAATTGATGTCTTTGTTTAGATAATGGATTTGAGTCCCAAGTTGATTAATAATGGTTATGGCATGTTGTACACTTGAAAGTGCGTTGGTATGATAATACCAACGGGATGCCTTTGGTAAATGATTGGATTAATGGTTGTGTATGTGAAATGAATGTTTTAATTAGGCTTTAAAGTGGGATGGTAGTTGGACCGTGAAAGTAGAGTTTGAAGGACTAACACTGGAAACTATTCTAGTTGGTGTGGGTGTCTATATGACCGGGAGGTTTGAGTCCCCCATATTGTATATGTTTGAGCTTAAGTCATCATGATTATGCTGGGAGGTTTGAGTCCCCCATTAAGGTATAAACGGACATGGATATTCTCTGGTTCGTGCGGCTACATGCACTGGGGCCCTTTCATCTAGATTAGAGTTGGTCATATATAGCTGGTGATTGCCTTATTATATGACGGTTATGCTACATAACTCAGGTTAAGGTTTTCAAAGTTCATGCTAAGCCTTGTTCCCTATCCTGACATGTCATATTATATATATGTATGTATATATATTTCATATGATATTATGCTTTGGATGTTTCATTGGTATTGAACTGTTATCATGGCATTATTTTATCCCTCTATCCCTGAGTTACATGCTATCTCTCCAATCGCTAACCATCTCAAAACATTGTGTTCCTACGTGATGCAGGCATCAGACTTCTTCTACTTTTTCTCTGCAGTGATTAGGTGCTTAAGTTAGTTCATAAGTTGATATTGAAGTGGTGAGATTTCATACTTTGGAAGGTTTCATTTTATGGTCCCTATTTACTATGTCTTAGACCTTGTTTTGGTTAGAGTCGGGGGCATATCCTGGTATTTTATTAATTTCAATTTTGTAGAGGCTTCTTTGGATTACTGTGAACTGAGGTGTTTTGGTTTGGTTGTTTATCTCGGTGATGGATGGTTGTTCGATTACTGGTGGATGATATAGACATATGATGAATTATTATTATTTTTATTTTTTGATATCTTTTTATATCTTCAAAATTTATCCGACTCTTGAGGTTATTATGCTGATTAGGTTAGGTGAAGGGGGTAATATCCAGTCCACGTGGGACTTGAGATACCCATCACAGCCAGGTCCTGGTTTGGGTCATGTCAAAGTTTGTATCAGAGCCTAGGTTCATGGTTAATTGGGTGTCCACAAAGTCGTGTCAAGTAGAGTCTCTTTTATGGGTGTGTAGCATGCCACACTTATAAGAGAGAGGCTATGAGACATTTATGAATGTTTTCCTTTCTTGTTGTTTTACTTCTAGATATAGAGTCTAAGGTCTTGGATTCCTCTAATTTCCCATTTTCTCACCTTTTCAGACCATGCCTCCTAGATGATCTGAAGCTTATGGAAACTTCTATGTTCTGCTTGGACACATTATTGATCGGACACGCCTTGCTTATACGGTCAAACCCGATCTAAGGGTCCATTTCTTAATTTCCCTCATGGAGTCCCACTGATTCCCTCTAGCCCCCCTCGAACTCCTTGGGCCAATGTTATAAATATTGAGTTTCGTCAGTCTATTCATATGTTGGCTTAGTTGGTAGCTTCTCAGTCTGAGCGTGTAGCTTCTGTGTACTCTATCTTCTGAGGCCACAAGGGTTGGTCAGTGTATGAGGATGAAACTTCATGTGTTTACTAGTACAAAGTTTGAGAAGGATCCATAAAGTTTCATTGATGAGATGGAGAAAATCTTTCGGGTTATCATGCTTCGGAGGTTGAAGGCGTAGTGTTTGCTGCCTACCAACTAAAAGATATGGCGTAACAGTGGTATAAAGAGTGGGAATAGTTGAGAGATGAAGATGTTAGTTTTCCCTGGTGGGATGATTTCTATAATGTGTTTCTAGATTACTTCTTTCCTCAGGAGTTCAGGGCAGCGAAAGTGGAGGAATTTGTTAACTTAAAACAAGGAAGAATGACAGTCAAGGAGTATGCCTTAAAGTTCCATCAGTTTTCCAGGTATGCTCCTTAGTTGGTGTTTAGTATGAGAGCTAGAATGCGTAAGTTTGCTTTTGGGTTGTCTCATGAGTTGATTCTGGAATATAAAGTTGCCTTGTGGAACAAGGATATGGATATTTCTTGTCTTTTAGTATATATGAAGTTGGTTGATGAAAAAAAAGAAGTAGGCTGAGATTGGTGAGAGGTAGAGTAAGAAATTTAGATTTTCTAATCAGGGTGGAGGCCAACAGCGGAGTGGTAGAGATAGGGGAAAGTAGCCTAAGAAGAAGTAGAAAAGTTTTGTCTCTTTCTTTATGGATAGTACCCTTTACCCAAAGTCGCCGGGTGATTATTTTTCTCAACATGATGGAGGGTACAGGGCACTGGGTGCCTAATTTTAGGCTGGTGGGGCTCAGTCCACTCCATCATATCCTTCTTGCAGATTTTGTGATCAACCATACTATGGCCAGTGTGAGAAGGGAGAAATTAATGTTTTAATTATGGTCGAATTGGCCATATGCAGCATGATTGACCTTCTAGGGTTGCTTCTAGGGATAATAAGGTTCTTGTATCCTCTTTATTATCTCCTGTACCAAAGGGTGTTTCTTTTTCTTCTAGTACCAGCACTGGCCAAAATTGCTTATATATTCTTGCTTCTCGTCAAGACTCTGATGTATCTCCTGATGTCATTACTGGTATGTTGAAACTTTTTTCCCATTATATGTACTATTTACTTGATCCAGGGTCCACTCTCTCTTATGTGACCCCATTTGTGGCTGTGCATTTTGGTTTTGGCCTCGAGTGTATTTCAGACCCTTTTTCTATTTCAACCCTGATGGGTGACTCTATGGTATCTTGATGAATCTATAGGGTTGTATGGTATCGGTGGGTGGTTAGGAGACCTTGGTAGATCTGTTTAAATTAGATGTGGTGAATTTTGATGTTATTTTAGGGATGGACTGGTTACACTCGTGCTATTCTTCTGTCGATTGGCGGATCTGTAAGGTCGTGTTTAAATTCCCTAATGAGATGGTTATTAAATGGGAGGGTGGTTCCCTAGAGCCTAAGGGGAGACTTATATTGTATCTTAGACCCCAGAAGTTAACTTCTAGTGGATGTCTTTATCATTTGATCCGGGTTAAAGATTCTAACTCGGAGGGTCCTTCTTTATATTTACTCCTGGTGGTAAATGAGTTTCCTAAAGTATTCTCGGATGATCTTCCTGGTGTCCCTCTTAATAGGGAGATTGATTTCGGTATTGACCTTGTTCTGGACACTCGTCCTATCTCTATTCCCCAGTATAGAATGACTCTATCTGAGTTGAAAGAACTCAAGAAACAGTTAAAGGATCTCTTAAAAAAGGGTTTCATCTATCCTAGTTTGTCCCCATAGGGTGCCTCTATCTTGTTCGTACATAAGAAGGATGGTTCCCTTTGTATATGCATTAATTACCGATAGATGAACAAGGTCACGATAAATAATAAGTATCCGCTTCCAAGAGTTGATGATCTCTTTGATCAACTTTAGGGTGCCAAATTCTTCTCTAAGATCGATCTTTGATCCGGCTATCATCATTTAAAGGTTAGGGAGGTGGATATCCCTAATACAACTTTCCGTACCAGATATGGGTATTTTAAGTTCTTGGTGATGTCATTTGGCTTAACCAATGCCTCTGCAGTATTAATGGACATAATGAATAGGGTCTTCCATTAGTTTATAGATTTGTTCATGATTGTCTTCGTTAATGACATCTTAGTGTACTCTAAGAGTAAGGAGGATCATACCGATCACCTCTTCCTTGTGTTGCAGACCTTGAAAGATCAACTATTGTATGCTAAGTTCTCTAAATATGAGTTTTGATTGAATACCGTATATGCTCTGGGTCATATTATGTCTAGTGAGGGGATCATGGTAGAGCCTCAAAAGTTTGTTATGGTTAACAAGTTTCCTAGATCCACGACTCTAACCAATATTCGGAGCTTCTTGGGTTTAGCTAGTTATTATAGGAGGTTTGTGGATCTTCTATTCTGCTCCATAGGGTAAAGTTCTTATAGTCTGATGCTTGCGAGGGTAGTTTTGAGAAACTAAAAGATAAGTTGACTTCAGCTCTGGTCTTCACTCTACCTGAGGGTACCAAGGGTTTTCTCATCTATTGTGATGCATCTCGGGTTGGTTTGGGCTGTATGTTGGTGCAACATGGCAAGGTGGTTGTTTATGCCTCTAGACAGTTGAAGGTTCATGAGAAAAATTATCCGACTCATGACTTGGAGCTATTGGCTGTGGTGTTTGTGTTGAAAATCTGGCGTCACTATCTGTATGGGGTGCATGTTGATATCTTTTCTGATCATAAGAGCCTGCAGTATGTGTTCACTCAGAAAGAGCTTAATCACTGGCATAGGAAGTGACTTGAGTTGCTGAAGGACTATAATATGAGTCTTCACTACCATCCAAGTAAAGCTAACGTAGTTGCTGATGCTCTTAAAAAGTTATCCATGGGGAGTCTAGCTTATGTGGATAAGGAGAAGAAGGAATTAGTAAAGGATATTCACCACTTGGCTAACCTTAGAGTTTATCTCTTGGACTCTAAGAATAATGGTGTTTTTTAGCAACAGGTGGCGTAATTATCAAAGGAGAAGCAGATACTAGACCCTCTCTTGAAAAAGATCAGGGATGATGTGGATAAGCAAAAGGTGGTGGCCTTCAAGATCAGTGGTGATGGTATCTTGAGGTACCTAGAAAAGTTGTGTGTTCCAGATGTCTATGGGTTTCAAGGTAGGATTTTGGTCGAGGCCCATGAATCATGGTATACGATTCATCCCGGTTCAACAAGGATGTATCATGATCTCAAGGATATGTATTGGTGGAATAATATGAAGCAGGATGAGCCAACTTTCTGGCTAACTATATGATGTGTCAACAAGTGAAGATGGATCACATGAGGCCCAGTGGCCTACTCCAAAAAATTGAACTACCGGTTAGAAATGGGAGATAATTAATATGGACTTCGTTACTAGCCTTTTGTGGTTGTGGAATCAGTGTGACTCCATTCAGGTCATCGGAGATAGGATGAATAAGGCGGCTCACTTCTTGCCAGTGAGGATAATTTTTTTTCCGAGGATTATATGAAGTTGTTCCTTCAGGAGGTCGTAAAGTTGTCTGGTGTGCCTATCTCAATTATGCCAGATTGTGGTACTCAGTTCTCATTGGATTTTTGGCACTTTTTTTAGCGTGTTTTGGGAACTAAAGTGAGCCGTAGCATAGCCTTTCACTCGCAGTTGGATGGGAAAATAGAGAGAACCATTCAGACTTTGGAAGATCTACTGCGAGCCTGTGTAATCAACTTTGGTGGTATTTGGTATGACCACTTGCCTCTCATTGAATTTTCCTATTACAATATTTACCATTCTAGCATTGGCATGGCCCCGTTTGAGGCATCGTATGGAAGGAGGTATAGATCTCCTATTGGGTGGTTCGAGGTTAGTGAAGTTGAGATGTTTGGCCTAAATTTGCTTCACCAAGCTATGGAGAAGGTGAAGTTGATTTGAGATAGGCTTAAGACTGCCCAAATTCGCCAAAAGTCCTATGCGGACATAAGGCGAAGGGACTTAGAATTTGAGGTTGGAGATTGTATGTTCTTAAAGGTGACTTTCATAAAAGGAGTAATGTGGTTTGGAAAGAAGGAAAAGCTCAGTCCCCAGTATGTTGGCCCGTACTCAGTTTTGAGAACGGTTGGTAATATTGCATATGAGTTGGATTTTCCATCTAACATGAGTTCCATTCTTTCGGTATTTTATGTGTCCATGTTACAGAAATGCGTGGGTGATCCTTCATTCGTTGTTCCCTTGGAGAACAGTATTATTTCGGATTCCTTGTCCTATGAGGAGGTCTCTGTGAGGATCTTGGATTGACAAATTCATTGGTTGCGGACGAATGATGTGACTTTGATAAAGGTTCTATGGAGGAACCAAAAGTTTGAGGAAGCTACTTGGGAAGCCGAGGAGGACATAAAATCCAAGTATCTGTTCCTATTTCCTATTCCAAAAATTTGTCCTTGAGGTATGTGTGTATTTTTAACATCTTTGTCTTTTGACATTGTTAATTTATTTCCTTGGCAACTTTGTTTTCTAACTTAATAAAAGGTAAGAGTAGAGATGTTTGGGGTTTAACCGTGCTAGTCGATGCCTTGTCCCATCATTCAAGGGTGAATGATCCTAAGTGGGGGAGATTGAAATACCCCAAACTTTGGCCTTTCCAAATTTCCTGAACTCTAGGCTCTCTTCCCATCTTATGAATCACATCACAAGTCGTATGGTGTGGTTACGGATCTTGGGACCCAAGTCGTAACCATATCAGTGTGTTATTAGCCAAGTTTTGTCCCGGTTATAAGAGACTCCTCACGAGTCGTATGATCATGTGACGAGTGGTTAAGGGTCTTCCTACTTTTTTGATTTGTTCTAATAGATGATCCATCTATTGCAACAGATAGACTATCTGTTGTAATAAGTTGGTCATCTATTGCATTATGCAGATATTTATATCTATATAGTGCACTTGTTGCAATATTTGAACTTAGTTATTATTTTTTGTACAAATTCATAAGTTCCTAAATTTAATAAACGAATTCAATTTTCATCAAGCATAAAAAATTGTCACTACATATATACTTAAAATAAAAATTGTCATGATGTTTCTACATCTTCTTTTTCATACACGGGCTCTAATCATTTATTTAGTACCCCATTAGCCCAGACCTCTAACATCCTTGCCGTAGTGTTGTCATTCACTAAGGTCCTTGGCTTGGACATTTTTGTGTCGGTTAGCAAACATTCGATGTATGCAAGTGCGGATAACCCGCATGCAAAACCGGTTAAACTTACTTCAAGGTCCTTGTTTCGACCTTCAAATATCCATTTTTCATTCAACACATTCGTTGACAAATGATTCATCAGGTCACTTTGCCTCAACAATCTGGGGAACAAGTCCAATAGTGGCTGCGTCTTGGTAAAAAACTTGGCCTCCTCGTATACAGGTAAGTTGCAGTCATAAACCTTTATCATTCCGCCGTCGAGTAGTATCTCAAGAACCACAAAATGTTTTACGTCCAGGTTCATGACTGCAAGAATTCTCTTTGCCCTGATCTAGTCCTTATCATATGGATATGGCCTCTTCCCTACAACATAGTCAATCATATCTTGATCCCATTCGAACATAGACACTAACAAATCAAATCTCAGCCACTGGAGTTGTCGCTAGGTTAGTGAGATCATCGTACCTATTCTTGAAATTGTTGTTAAAGTTGAGGTCCATTATCATATTGCCAGCATCATAAGCATTTGAGTATGTTAATTGCCTGCCCTTCACGAGGCAGAGAATTTCATCAACATACTATGATATAAGAAGATAATTTTTAAATAGGTTAGTAATTTTAAAAATGAAAAACAAAGTGGAAAGATTCAACAGATGGACTCTGAATCTGTTAATAGATTACCCATCTAATGCAACTTATGCAATAGATGAATAATCTGTTGCAACAGATGAACCACCAATTGCACCAAAATACCCAACTGTTGCAATGTCATTTGTTGTGTATCTTCTCTGAACCTGTTTTAACAGATTTCCTAATCTTTTGCAACTTATGCAGCAGTTGGGTAATCTGTTAAAAAGATGACTTAGAATGTAAGACATAAAGTAGATTAGAGGGTTAGTTTAGGAAAATCAAACTTACCGTGTCCACTTACCACTACCTCATATTTGTCAAATTCTTTAAGTCTTGGGGGAAAAGGAATTCATGGTGAAGTCTTTTGCACGATGCTTGGATTTTATGTACTTTCTCAGATCAACCTTCAATTTGGCATGAAGTTTCGTGTATATGTACACCTTCTTCAATGGTCCCTCAACTTTATCAACTTTTGGAGGAGGAGGAGTTACAATTTTTTTTATTGTTATTTGAGAGTATATGTTTAATTATTTTTTTATTCTTCCTAAACTCCACTGAAGGAGTGTATGACTCTCCCACCATCTTGGATGGTATGATACCCCTCTTGGATTTCAATTTCTTGAGGACATTAGCGTTAAGAGAGGTAAGAGGGCCACTGTAAGGGGTGACTTCAAACATATTTATTTTTTCTTGAGCATCAATATGCTGGCAGAAACATCAGCATCAATATGGATACCACCAATATTAACAACTCCACCAGCAACACCCCCACAAGCAACACCTAAATCTATTTGCAGCAGGTTGGTTATGAAGAGCCTCAACATGAGCCTGACCTTGCCGAACTGCTCTTCTTCTTATTGTTGTTCCAGCTAATTCCTATTTTATTAATTCCATCATTGGGTCTACTATTGTATGAACAAGACCTAGAGTAATAAAAGAATTCATCCCCAACTCTTGTTCAATAGGTACAAACGATGGATGCACAACCTATAAATGAAAGTAGATATTTGTAAATCAAATAATAATTTGCAATCAGTTAGGTAATATGTTAACACAAACAACTTATGCAACAAATGATATTTCTATTACAAAAAATGATTCATCTTTTATAATATATTAACCATCTGTTGCATTAGATTATTCATTTAGTACATAAGATGCAGTAGATAGGTTATTTGTTAAGTCAGGTTCAGAGAACCAAAGCAACAAATAGGTAATCTATTGCAAAAGATGACTCGTCGGTTGCAATAGATTGCCCATTTGTTGCACCAGTTGCTGTAGATGGGTAATCTATTAAGACAAATTACAACAGATGAACCATCTATTGCAATAGATGGTCCATCTGTTTAAACAGATGGCCTATCTATTTCAATATCTTTCTTTGAGTCAAATTATTTTACTTGAAAGAAGATTTACTACATCATCTGGAGGGTTAAAGAGATCAACCACCTTAATTTTTGTGTTTCTCTTTGCAGCCAACCATCTAAGGACCCTTGGATGAGAAACCTCATCCGAGTAATCCTTCACCTGTATTCAGAGGTGAGGAATGATTTCAAATACACAAACCTAAAAAATGTAAACAAGAAGCAAACAAAAAAGTCATAATAATTATTCAATATAAATTAATGCAAGAGTAAACAAATAGTGATTAAATTTACCATGATAGCCTACAGAAAGCCATATAAGTTGATCGTCTTTGGGGATAGTTTTGTCCATAAATATTTGACAGTCAACTTGTAGCTGTCACATCCCCTGGGATAAATGTTGAATTTATCCAAATCTTGAGCAAGCTCCAATAAATCATCTTCTATGACTTTGTTGATGTCTCTTTCTAATTTAATGGAATGGGCAAACCAAACTAAGAACAATTACTCTCTGTACTTCTTTTGTATTTATTTATTCTTGAGATCTTTTATCAATGTCTGGGCTTTGTAGCCATGTCCAGCAATGTCCAACAACCCTTCTATTTTTTGTTGCCTTTGTTGGTTTTGGTGGGTGGTCGCTTGGACAATGTCTTGCATTTATTTGATGGTGGTGGTTTGGTGTCTTACTGGCTTTAGACTTTTTGCTGGATGTTTCCTTCAGGGGAGGTTCTTCTGGTTGATGGCATCTAAAGCTAGTCACTATGGCAAACTCTTTCATGCCAAAACAAACCGGCATGCCACAGTAGTTAATCTAGATTTTATCCATCTTTTTTCTCCCCTCTTTCAAATCTTTATCATCACCCACGTACTTGATCCTGCGCTTGAGAAGACCATATATCATCCTCATTTAGAAGAAAGCGCTGGAGTCCTCAGGTAGATTAAGAAAGTCTCCAAAGCAGTTATTCCTAAAAAACTCTTTTAGTTTTTCCTTCTTTATAATATTCCTAAAATCATCAAAATGTTTCCCCATAACAGATTTAACTATAAAATCACTGGTTAAATCTGCAGGGTTATTTGTCGGTATCTCAACTTGAAACCTGTCAATACTAATAGTTTTGACAGGATCATGCTAGGATTTTGATCTTAATTCACCTCCCATTGATGATGCATTATCATCATCTTTCTCGTTATTCTTGGGAGATCCATCTTCCTCCTCACTTTCTACTTCTTCTTCTTCTTCTTCTTCTTCTTCTTCTTCTTCTTTATCTTCTTCTTTATCTTTATCTTCTTCCTCCTTACTTTTATTTTCCCCACCACCCTTGACAGAACCTTCTCCACTTCCCTCAACATTGTTTTCCTTAGCTTCACCATCTTACTCAATTTTGTTTCTCAACATTGTTTTCCTTAGCTTCACCATCTTACTCAATTTTGTTTTCATACCTTTCCTCAGCTTAATTTTTTCCTAAAATATATTGTTCAGGAAGCTCCTCCAAATCCATATGTACTCTAGCCTTTTTTGTTAGTGGGTTAGAAGTTCATCCACTTTCATTTTCTTTTCTTTTGGGAGACATATTTCACCTATAAACAAGAGAAAAATAAAAAAAAACATTACAATTGATGTTTGCATAATTTTTTTTAAAAAAGGGTAACACAAAATTTATTAAATACAACACTACAAAAACATATTCCAAGAGATGATCCATTTGTTGGAACAGATGGCCCAACTGTTGCAACAGATTAACAACTTATTGCAACAGATTGGTCTATTATTGGAATATTTCAAAACAGTCTTGCTACTGGTTTGATTTCTTCCAACAGGTGCTCCATCTATTTCAATAAATGGGTCATCTATTGGAAGAGTTATTCCAGTAACTGATTCATTAGTTGCAATAGAGGAATCTGTTAGAGGACCTATTTTAATATCTTCCAACAAATGTTCCACCTGTTGCAATAGGTGGGTTATATTTTGGAAGTTATCAAAATAGGTAGTAGTTTTGTTTGGATAACTTCCAACAGATTACCCCTCTTTTGCATCAGATGGATCATCTGTTGGAAGATATTGAATCAAGTTTTTCATATTTCCATCAGATGTGTAATCTGTTGGGCAATACAACACCCTAACACCACCAACACCGACACCAACACCACCAATACAAATAATACTACAAAAACTAACACCAACACCAACACCATTAATACCGACACCACCAATACTACCACCACCACCACCACCAATACTAATACCACCAATACGAACACCACCAATACCAACACCACCAATACCACCATCACTAACACTACCAATACTACAACCACCAACACAACCAATACTAACACCACCAATACCAACACCAACACCAACACCAAATAATGGCTTGATTTAAATAAATAGAGGACTAACCTATTGTAACAAATGATACATCTGTTGAAAATTATCAAATAATTATAGATATCTATTAAAATAGATGTTTATCCTATTGCAACAGATTACTTATCAGTTGGAAATTATCAAAAAGATAATGACATCTATTGCAACAAATGACTTACCTATTGAAAATTATCAAATAGATATTGCCATCTGTTGCGACAGGTGACTGATCTGTTGGAAATGTTCAAACAGATGTAGACATCTGTTGCAATAAATGACTTATCTATTTTAAAATCTTTTTTATTTTAAAGTAATTTTCTGTTTGAAATAAAAAAAAAATATGAAGGCAAAAAAAATTTTGTTGGATAACTCAAAAATCTCTTCCTTGTGTTGTCTTATATTGTCTTTTCAATGTCATTGTCTCCATCCCCTCTTTCTTCTTAAAGCATTTCACCACCATAAATTATAAATAAATATTTAAACCTATCCTTAGAATTCTCTCTCTTTCAACCATAAAATAATTCATCTTTCTTCTTTCTCTGTTTTGATCCTTTTTGCTTTTGACATGAAAGGTATGGTTCACTATTAGATCTGCGCTCTCTGATATTTTTCTTGCCTTCTCGTCTTCTTCTTTGTCTATTTCATCAAATTTTTCATGTTTTCTAAGATGAAAACTGAAATTGTGTATATCATATTTTTATGTTGGTTATTTAAATTAGTTATTTACATATATTGTTTTTATTTATTTACCCATTACCCATATCCTATTTATCAAGAAAATTAAAGAAAAGGTGTCTTTGAAGTCTTGAATAAATGAGTCACTGTTTTTATTAAATAATCAAAAAAGTCATTTGTTGGGAGAACTTAAAAAGCCTTGTTGGCAGTATCAATTTTGTTTGTTTGTTTTTTATTTGTTTCTTTGTTGATGTTGTTGTTGTTGATATTATTGTTAGTGTTGGTGTTGGTGGTGTTAGTCTTGCAATAGGTGGAACATATGTTGAAAGATATTAACATAAGTCTTCCAACAAATTCCCCATCTACTGCAACTGATGAATCAACTATTGGAATAAATCAAAATAGCTCTTCCAACAGATGATCCATCTATTGCAACATATTGGTCATCTATTGCAAATGGGTCATTTATTGCAATAGATAGGTCATCTATTAGAATTCTTGTTCTAATGTGTTATATTTATTGAATTTTGTGTTACCCTTTTTTTAAAGTATGCAGACATCAATTGTAATGTTATTTTGTTTTCATTTATTTGTGGACAAAAAGATGTCTCCAAAGAGAAAAGAAAGTAAAAGTGGATCAACTTTTTCCCGAGCAACATAAAAGGCTAGAGTAAAGATGGGTTCAGAGGAATAATATGCTTGCAGATGGAATCCCTTCATATGTGGAAAGTATGTATTACTATCATGTTATCATGAAAACACATAGAGTGCACTGATTATGTGAATTTTGTTTTTACCGATTAGGCATTGATCACTCAAACAAGATATTGCATTTTACAGTTAAGTTTGATAGGTTCGAACTAATAAAGCTGAGGGACCAAGTAGGTGGTGTCGATACCCTATTACTATTTAATAATGGTTTTGCTAATCTTTATGTGTTAAGTTTGGAAAAGAAATCAAGTTATTGGTGGCAATGTATAGATTTAATAGTGATTGGACTGATTTTAAGGGTTCAATGGATTTTTGAAAGGCCTCCAAAGCCTCACATTGCTGCAAACAAGAATTAAAATGTAACGCCCCAGGAGTACACCCTAGACGCCACACGGTGCTTACGGTCACAAGTGACCACAAGCTAACCCATAAGATGGTACCTACTATGAGTACTGAATAAAACTGATAACAATGATATCTGTGGGAATTAACTAAAAAATGTCATAAGGGTTTGAGTTTCTAAAAAATAATACTACTAAATCCACAAAACTGAAACATATGCAAAAATGCTTAAATCTGACTGATAGAACTGACAAACTAACTGACTGTCTGAAATGCCTGAAAGCCTTTAAACTAACTGGGGAGTTGATGGGATAAACCCCCAACTAACTCTGACTGACTACTGAACTGAAAGACTAAAGTAAATATAAATGGTTCTCGATATATGAGGAATCACCACTGTTGCTGCTGCTGATGCGTTGGAATCTGTAAGTATGATCGAGAAACTGAGCGTTCAAACCTATGATAAAAGACATCATAGTGCAACAAATGAGTATGCAATAGTACTTTAAATATACTAGTATGCTAGATGAGGTTAGGCTGATATGCATAGGTTATGTGCATGAGTAATGACTGACTAAACGAATAGCATGAAGTAACTGAATAACTGATATGAATGCGTGATTGCTGTAAAATCTGTGAATGCATGCCCAAGCATATAATATAATTTTGAAATAGTATGTAAACTGAAATACTAAAATCTGATAATTGAATAATTGATAACTGTATGATATGGTCAATGTAAGCCTGAACTGAATTATACTAAATACTGGACTAAGACTGTTGGAGGTATCATCTAACCGAGATGCCCTAAATCTGAGATAATAGGGGTCTAACCTGTGACCCTAGTTGGAAGGGTGCTAGTATCGTGCCATGAGTAATAACACATGGCTATGTGGATCCACTAAGCTACTGAAGAAACAAGGTATCAAGCCTAAACTGATGGGTGATCCCGGGGCGGAGTCAAGCCTAAACTGATAGGTAACCCCTAGGAGGTAGTCAAGCCTAAACTAACGTGTGACTCCTTATAACACATGCTGACTACATGATTCTAGAATACATGGATTGCTACTAACGACTTCGTCTAACTGATAGGGAAGTTGTCATTCTGCATTCGCTTGGTACTAAATCCTACTCCCAACTGAAAGACACTGATTACTAAACTGTACTAAGTCTAACTAAATATGATAACTGACTGACTAATAGTGCCCTTAAATATTTGAAACTAACCTGAAAGCACTAAAACTAAGTAAACAACTAAGTTTTCAGGTATTCATAACCCCCTGGACTCGATAACAATAATAATAGAAACACATGAACACCTTTAGAAATAACCATAGTAGGGATCATTGTTCAAAATTATCTCTTAGACATTTCATCAAACATATGGGGATCATGAATTAAAGCATGGGAATAGTTTAAAACATGTCATAATCACATGGCTACAATACTAAAACATAAATTAGGGATTTAACTTGAAAACATCATTATCTATCATGTAAGATTTAATTTCAACAACAATTACTCGTAATCATCATGTAAAAATTGAAATTTATGTGGATATGGAGATAGTTTATTGTAAATATGTAAATTCATGATTTAAATCTTAAAAATGGATTCTTGAACTCCATGGTTGAAAAGGACCCATGAATGAACATCACACATACCATAATTAAAGAATTCGTGAAAGTTCTTGGTGGTTACTTGAAGATTTGAGCTTGAATTTTTTAAGGTGCGAGGGTTTGTTCTTGAGAGAGGATTGATTTATTTTGAGAGAATTTGTGAAAATAATGATCAATTATGCCTTTTGGGACCCTTAATATCGTGTTATGGACCAATTGGGTGAAGGGAAAAGACCCAAATGCCCTTGAAAAAATATGACTGAAAGCTGAAATTGAAGGAGGCCGTGATGGAGCGGGCGCCGTGGGCTCTGGTATGGTGCACTGAAGCAGGCTCCACGGGCTCCACTGCGGTGCACTACTAGGCGCACCGTGGGGTTATCCCGATGGTGTTATTATTTTGGAAGTCCAAACACACCCTTACGCAAGTATGAAAATACTAAAACTCACCTGAGATGTAATATTGGCCACCCCAATCATGAATTAGCTTAAATATTAATGTTTCGATGTCGGGAAGGTCAAAAATAAAATCATAGAAGTTTGGGAGTTTTAGGAATGACTAACTCCCAACACTTAGTGAATTTTTGTATGTCTTGGCCCCCTTTTAACATACAAAGGGGAGCTAAATTACGCTAGGATCTTATGGGGTCTTATAATATCTCCTCCTTGGGAACATTCATCCTCGAATGAGATTAATTAAGCTAAGAGTACTGAAGAACAAGGATTATATGCTGAATATGCATAACTGAAAACATGAATACATAATTGAGTCTGAGACATGATGAATGACTGAACTGATTTGTGAATGTATGCAATGACATGAAGATAATCATATGGATGGAACTGGGAGTGGAAAAAAAGATATAATCTAAGGAAAATTATCACCTTAAGCTGAGTTTGAGTTTGCGGAGAAAAGATGAGGGTACTTGGTTTGCATGTCTGCTTCTGCTTCCCAAATGACTCCCTCAACGGACTGACTCCACCAAAGAACTTTCACCAAGGGAACCTTTTTGTTCCATAGTCTATGAATCTGGCGATCAAGGATCTCAACTGGAATTTCTTCATAAGAAAGACTGTTCTGAACACCTATGCTTTCTAAAGGAACAACTACAACTGGGTCACCAATACACTTCTTCAACAAGGAGACATGGAATACTGGGTGTACTGATGCCAAATCTGTAGGCAAGTCAAGCTCATACGCCACATCCCATAATGTCTCAAGATCCTGCAAGGGCCAACATATCGGGGATTGAGTTTCCCTTTCTTACCAAATCTCTTTACTCCCTTCATGGGAGATATTTTAAAATACACCATGTCCCCAACTACAAACTCAAGATCTCTCATACGCACATCTGTATAGGATTTTTGATGGCTTTGGGTTATCTTAATCCTCTCCCTGACCAATAAAACTTTCTCCAATGCATCAAATACTAAATCAGGCCCTATCAATGCAAAGAGGATTCCTACCATATTTCTGGCAAAGAAGATTAGTGCAACCACTGTTTATACTACCCTGGGTTTTATAGCCTGGCGCCTTATCCTTATTATTCTTCCTGGACTTTGGTATAGGCTCACTAGCTAAAGATAGAGCTAGGGCAAAAAACATCTGTTGGAACTGAGAACGTTTACCACCCTCTAACTTTGGTTAAGCAAAACTAAAGCTACCTGTTCTGGCTCTCTTATTCTCTCTATCTTTCTCCTTAAACTTCTACTCCTCAATCTATTGAGCATGGACCACAAGCCTAGATATGTCCATTTCCTTAATCAACATCGTAGTCCTACACTTCTTGACCATACTATCAGATATGCCAGGCACGAACTTACTCATTCTAGATCAGTTATCAGACACCACGTGAGGAGCATACCTTGCCAGCTAAGTAAACTTAAGAGAATACTCTTTCACATTCATATTGTCGTGCTTCAAATTAATAAACTCTAACACCTTAGATTCCATCAACTCTAACAGAAAGAATCTGTCTAAAAAGGCGATAGAAAACTCCTCCCACCCTATAGGCCCTGCATCTGCGCCTTTATCCTCCTTCCACTACTTAAACTAGGTGTGAGCTACATCCAGCAACTAGTAAGCAGCTAACTCTGTACTCTCACTAGAAGTTATACCTATAATATTTTTTACCTTCTGAACCATGTCAAGGAACTCTTGCAGATCCTCATCAGACTTGGATCCCAAAAAAAAAGGATTCATTTGTTTGAAATCCCAAATCCTGGTTGCGGTAGTACTAGTCACTGGGTTGGCTGGGATAGCAGCCTGCTGGTTATTCTGAGCTGCTACTAAATGGACTAAATTAGTGAATGCAGCTCTAAACTCGGTATGAGAGACATGTTCGTTTAGGGGATCTTCCTAAACAAGTGAAGGTATGGGCTGATTTCCATTTTTTCTTCCATTAGTCTTTCTAGCAGGAATTTTCTATAATAGAAGGAAGAGTGAATTATAAAGAGAGTTCAAATAGAGCTCATGCTCATTCGCATAACATGAATACTAAAAAAAGGGAAACTTTTTCCTAAAACATCTTGTAGCCTCCTATCCATAAGTGTGGCATGCTTCACACCCATACATAAGACTCTACTCAATGTGGCTTTAGACTCTCTAGGACACTTTAAAACCTTAGGCTCTAATACCAAGTTTGTAACACTCCGAGAGTACACCTTGGACGCCATACAGTGCTTACGATCACAAGTGACCACTAGCTAACCCATGAGTTGGTACCTACTGTGAGTGCTGAATAAAACTGATAACAATACATGTGTGGGAATTAACTGAAAAATGCCATAAGGTTTTAAGTTTTTGAAAAACAATACAACTAATTCCACAAAACTAAAACATATATGGAAATACTGAAATCTAACTGATAGAACTGACTGTCTGAAAGCCTCAAAACTGAATGAGGAGTTGATGGGACAAGCCTCTAACTAACTCCAACTGGCTATTAAACTAAAAGAATGAAGTAAACATAAATGGTCCTCGATATATAAGGACTCACCACTGCTTCTACTGTTGATGTACTGGAATGTCTTAGTGCGGTCGGGAACCAGAGCATCCAAACCTATGATATAAGACATCATAGCGCAAAAAATGAGTATGCTATTAGTACTTTGAATATACTAGTAAGCTAGATAAGGTTAGGCTTGTATACATAGGTTATGCGCATGAGTAATAACTGATTGAACGAATAGCATGAAGTAACTGAATAATTGGTATGAATGTGTAATTGCTTTAAAATCTGTGAATACATGACCAGACATATAACATGATTCTAAAATATTCTATAAACTAAAATACTAAAATATGATAACTGAATAACTGATAACTATATGCTATGGTCAATGCTAGCCTGAACTAAATTATACTAGATACTGGACTGAGACTGTGGGAGGTATCATCTAACTGACATGCTCCAAATTTCAGCTGATAGGGGTCCAACCTGTGATCCCAGTTGGAAGGGTTCTAGTACCGTAACACGGGTACTAACACATGTCTACGTGGATCCACAAAGCTGCTGAAGAACCAAGGTATCAATCCTAAATTGACTGGTGACCCCTGGGAGGTAGTCAAGCCTAAATTAACGTGTGACTTCTCATAACCCATGCAGGATATGTGGTTCAGGAATACAGAGACTGCTACTAATGATTTCACCTAACTGACGGGGAAGCCTCCATCCTGCATTCTCTCAGTGCTAAATCCTACTCCCAATTGAAAGACACTAATTACTAAACTGTACTAAGTTTAACTGAATATGATAATTGACTGATTGATAGTGCCCTTACATATCTGAAACTAACCTGAAAGCACTAAGACTAAGTAAACAACTAAGTTTTTAGGTGTTCATAACCCCCAGGACTCGATAGCAATAACAATAGAAACACATGAAAACCTTTAGAAATAACCATAATAGGGATCATTGTTCAAAACTATCTCTTAGACATTTCATCAAACATATGTGGGTCGTGAATTAAAGCATGGGAATAGTTTAAAACATGTAATAATCACATGGATACAATACTAAACCATAAATTAGGTATTTAACATGAAAACATCATTATTCCATCATGTAAGATTTAATTTCAACAATAATTACTCATAGTCATCATGTAAAAATTGAAATTCATGTGGATTCATGGAGATAATCTATTGTAAACATGTAAATTCATAATTTAAATATTAAAAATGGATTCTTGGACTCTATGGGTGAAAAGGACCCATGAATTAACATCACAATACCTTAATTGAAGAATTCGTGAAAGTTCTTGAGGGTTTCTTGAAGCTTTGAGCTTGAATTTTTGAAGGGGCTAGGGTTTGTTCTTGAGAGAGGATTGTTTTATTTTGATAGAATTTGTGAAAAGAATGATAAATTATGCCTTTTTGGACCCTTAATATAATGTTATATAAGACCCAAATGCCCTTTGAAAAATGTGACTAAAAGCTGAAATTTAAGGAGGCCGCGATGGAGCGGGAGCCGCGGGCTCTGGTGTGGTGTATTGGAGCGGGCGTCGCGGCCTGTACTGGGTGCAAAACCGAGCACGCCGCAGGCTTATCCCAGTGGTGTTACTATTTTGGAAGTTCAAATACATCCTTACGCTGGACCAAAATTTTGAAACTCACCTAAGATGTAATATTGACCACCTCGATCATGAATTTGCTTAAAAATTAATGTTCTGAAGTTGGGAAGGTCAAACATAGAATCATCGAAGTTTGAGAGATTTAGGAATGACTAAGTCCCAACACTTAGTGAAATTTTCTAAGTCTTGGACCCCTTATAACATTCAATGGGGAGATGAATTGAGCTAGGATCTTACAGGGTCTTACAGGAAATCAATATAGTTATTGTCATGGTCCAAATTTATATGGCTGGGATGCTCGGGGTAATGATTATACAGTAGAAAGTGCTTAGGAGAATATCTATGAGGAAAAGGGGAGGTGTTAAAGACTATATATCAACACTGACCTTATTAAAGAAGAAACATAAGGTAGCAAGGAACGTGTAGAGAATCTGGCCGATGAAATTGACATGAACAATGGAAATATTGAATGAGCTGAAAAATAAAAGTGTATCCAAAATTAAAAATCTATCACTCGTTGTTCAAAAGAAAAATAGAGGAGTGGACTGGAGTTGTACACATTGCTAGTTAACTGTTGATGCGACCTGAACAAGGGCCTTGTCGTAATGGGCATCCCAAGTCCAACTGGGACTGGAGACCACCACCATTACCCAACCCTACCAACCTACGCATATCCTGAGTCAGATGAATTTTGAACATATAACAAGATAGAGTTATTGTAAAATCCAGGACTCTGGGATAGGTCTATGACCATGACCACCCAAACGAGCTCAACCGTCTAATACCAACTAATAACCAATACCAAACCAAACCATATTTCAGAACCATAACCATATAATTTCCATGATAATTATATATAATCCCAAAATAAAAGAGGATGAAACAGTGAGAAATTTAGTCCAATAGTATCAACTCCAATGCCAATGACAATTCTAAGGTTAACACTAATACCGGTCCCGCCCATACCAACCCATAGTAGTTCCACAAAAGTTTCTAAACAAAAGAAAACCATTATTCGGTTGGACCATGCCCCCAACCATAGCCAAAACCAATATCCATACAAAAATCAAAGTCTATGAAAATTTCCATGATAAGAAATGGAGCCTTCCAGAAAGATGGAAATTCACCACTTTAATCCAAAAGCTGATCCTGAAATTCGATCTCTATGTAGGAGGAGCAGAACAATCGGTTCCTTCATCGCATGGGGAAAAAGCCGCCCAAAGATGGGTTAGAGGGTGAACACTAGCATGAAAATAGGATAAGGAAAAAATAATGTTATCCAGTAAAACCAAGTAAATCAACCATATGCATACAAACCATACATACATATATATATATATATAAATGACCATGCTAGAAAAGGGAACTGGATTTAGCATGCATTTAAAACCATTAACCTGGGTATGTGTAGCGTAATCATCCTAAAACCACTCACCGGCTATAGGGGTCCAGTGTAACTCTCTGAACGAACCCCAATGCATGTAGTTGCATAAACCGGTGATACCATAGGAGTAGGGGATTCCCAATTACCCTTCGCTCTCTATGATACATATGTATAATGTACTTAGAGGATTCATGTGTACCTCATATTATCATATATGGTCACCATAACCAACCCCTCATGTCGGCAAACATGAGCTTCCAGTGGTCATTTATTGAACTCCCACCTTCATGATTAGCTATCAAACCTTGCCATTATTGCCAAATCAAAACCATTTCCAACCAACCAATCCATTGTTCCATTTATTATTAACCAATTCTATTAATAGTGGTATCGTCATACTGAAAATAACTTGCAAATATTGTCCTTAGCCAACCTTTTAAGGTAAAGGGATTCCCGTGTACCCATTTACCAAGTTAACTTGGGGGAATCCCATGTATCCCACAAGTGTTCCATTGTGTTTGGTTGGGGGAGTCCTATGTAACCCACAAATTGTCCATTAACATGTTTACTTGGGGGATTCCATTGTACCCCACAAGGATATTCAATTAACCATAACCATGACCACCAAACCATTCCATTTAACCATTCGAAACCAATTAAACCATTTAGGGTTCCATTAACAAGTTCAAACCATTCAATAGTTACATTAAAAATCTAATAATATAGTGAAATCATTATAATAGGTATTTCATCAAACATGTTGGGAGCATAGTATTTCCAAAACCAAAACCAATTACCATGTGACCATTCCCATGCAACCAATTATTCGAAACCACCATTAAACATGTAAAAACATAATTAAAAC
Source organism: Capsicum annuum (assembly GCF_002878395.1). Classification (NCBI taxonomy): domain Eukaryota; kingdom Viridiplantae; phylum Streptophyta; class Magnoliopsida; order Solanales; family Solanaceae; genus Capsicum; species Capsicum annuum. Next base: position 182,086,746 of record NC_061117.1, on the reverse strand, counting down.
ACGGGAAAACCATAACCAAAACTAAAACACCAACACATATTTGAAAACCCCAAAATCATACAATAGATTATACCATGAAAACATTGTATAAAATCATTTTAGTTGGAACTAACAATGAGGAAAGAGTACATGCCTTAATTGAGAACATAATGGAGACAAATCACTAACACAAGCTCTAAATTAATCCTTAAGATGAAACCTTAGCTTCATTTGCCCAAGAACTTTAGAGAGGATTAGAGAGTGTTTTCTAAGAGTTAATGAATAGAATAATAGGGAAAATAACCTCCCAAGTGAGTTAAAATTTGTGGGGCCTTATTAGGTTAAGTGGGGAAATATCCAGATTGCCCTTACTTAAACTGCATAAAATCCCGTCAGGGGGTACGACTAACCATACCAATCGTACCCTCCAATAAAAATGGTACCCACAACTCGTACCCTAGGCCTCCCCCTTGGACCCAACATTGTCTAAGGTACGACTCACCCAAACCAAGTTGTACCCAAGTATATGACTAGTACCCTTATCCCTTAGCCCTGGCAAAATAGAATTACAAGAGGATTGAATACTTTCCACTATACGAGTCCATGGTATGACTCGTACCTTAACTTATGGCTCATGGTAAGCCACTCGTACTCACATCCAATTTACCAAGTCTAAGATTAAGTGAAGGAACCCCAAACCAAACGATCTGTATCCACCAATACGACTCGTACCACCTAAGTCATATCCATACCAGAAACAAAATTCAGCCCACCAACTAACACTGGTCAATATACAATCAACCTATGTGAACCATACCCCAATATTTGATTGGTACCCCTTAGTCGTATCCTATCTATAAATTTAGGAAATTTTTTAAGGGTCAAAAATCCAAGGTGTTATAACTGCGACTAGTTAGCATGGGTTGAATGATCACCTCCAAGTAAGGAACAGAACTCAAAGAAAGTAGCTTTGAAAGCATCGAGCCTTGGAAAGATATACTGTCAAGAATGAAACTTAAACCAAGAAATCCTGAAGTAAAAATAAAGGATAAAGCCAAGGTGGTAATTTCTAATGTTAAACTTGCATCTTAGGCCTTTTGGTTGTGGTTTTGGTTAGGTCAATTACAGTGGAAACAAAAAGACATGAGATTTCTGCCCAACTTCAGACCTTTTTATTTGCACTGCCATTGACCTAATCAGAACCACAAACAGAAGGCTTGGGATGCAAGTTAGACTTCAGAAATTGACATCTTGGTTTCCCTTATTTTAACTTAAGCAGTTCCTTGGTTTAAGTTTCATTCTTGACTGTACATCATTCCAACCCTCAGTGCTTGTAAAGCTGCTTCCTTAGAGTTCTGTTTCTTTCTTTGGAGGTGTTCATTCAGGCCACGCTAACTAGTCACAGTTACCTAGAAAAGCGTCCAGCTCCAGTTCACTTTACCTTTTTTTAACAACGACTGGAAAATTTTTATTTTTGGATACACTTTCATATTTGCAACTCATTCAGATTCTTCATCTTTCAAGTCAATTTCATGCGCCATATTTTTAATTTAGATTTTTTTTTTTTAAAAAATAGAAGATAATGTCTCTTATTCCTACAAAAAAAAATACTTTTATGATTTAAATAATACTATCTATGATTTATGATTTAAGAGTGAAATAACCGAAGGGGGGTGAGGGGTTGAAAATTTTGAATCAAAATATGAAAAAGTATATTGGGTAGACAAAAGTAGAAAGTTAGCTTGTCATTAAAGAATCAAAATAAATAAAAAGAGATAAAAAGAACTAAAAATATAAAGAAACTATTATGAAATATAAAGCAAAGAAGAAGAAACATAGAGAGAAGAGAGAGTAATTCTTATTTCTCTTGAGGGATTATTGAGGAATGAATTACAATGAAGGAAAACCTCTTTATTTATAGGGGAAAACAAACCTTGGGGTTTGTAAATTTTTCATAAATAGACATACACAATATATGGTATAGTAGGTATTCACTATATATGGTAAAATATACATTCACTATATATGGTATATTTATAACACTCCCCATTGAATGTCTAATTAATAGATAATACTCATAAATACTGCCTCATTAAAAATCTTACAAGAAAAACCCAGTGGGATAAAACCTTGTAAGGGAAAAAGAGTACAGTGTATATTAACTCTCCCTAATGAGAACATCCTTGAACCGTTGTATTCCGATCTTGTGCATCATTTTCTTGAAAGTTGCAGTTGGAAGAGACTTGGTGAATAAATTAGCCACATTGTCACTTGAATGAATCTATTACACATTAATATCACCATTTTTTTGGGGCTCATGTGTATAGAAAAGTTTTGGCGAAATGTGCTTCGTTCTATCTTCTTTTATGAATCCTCCCTTAAGTTGTGCTATGCATTCTGCATTATCTTCGTATAAAATTGTGGGTACATTGTCGCATTTCACACCACATTTTTCTCGAATGAGATGTATCATGGATCTTCACTATACTCATTCTCGTCTTTCTTCATGAATAGCTATTATCTTAGCATGGTTCAATGAAGTGGCTAGATGGACTACTTTGTATATCTCCAAGATATGACAGTATCCCCACATGTGAACATAAATCTTATTTGAGATCAAGTTTTATACGGGTCAGATAAGCATCCAACATCAGCATAACCAACAAGATCGGGACTATAATCTTTAGAATAAAATGTGCTCATGTCTTTTATTCCATTTCGATGTCTTCTAATAGGAGCAGAAATATACCTTGCTAACAAATTGACTAAAAAAGCTATATCAGACCTTGTAGTATTTGTAAAATACATTAATGTTATTCACCAAATGCACTAAGATATGATACATCATATTTCTCATTTAAGCAAATATTCTATTGCTTTTGAAAACTCTCCAAGAGTTTCAATGATACTCAAATCATCAAATTATCTCTTATAAGGATAATAAAAAGTTTCCCAGAAACTTTATATGCTTCCGACATTTTGAATCCTTTAGGGATTTTCATATAGATTATTGTCAAGTGACAATATCCAACATTTCAAGTGCGACATCTTCAAAGTGTCTGGACTGCAAATCAAATAAGTTTTACACTTACTAAAATACATCCTTTCAGGTCATTTGATAAATATTTCTACGCCAGCATGCTTAAATAAACGCAGAATTCGGATCCTTGTAATCTTTTACAATATTGTGCCACTATTGTATCAAAGATATCATTGATGATATATCATTTCTTATCAGTTTACAGTATGACATAAAATTTTAAGATCTCATCACTTCATTATTATCAAGTACCTGAACCTCTCATAAGGTTTCATAAAGTGTTACGTCGTAGGATTTTTCAAGAGCACATTGCCTTCTTATTATGATTATTTTCTCCTTATTCTTTGCAAGGATCATTTCATTTGGAACCGATTGGTCTACCACAATTCACGCATGCATAGACATTGTCCTTTAGGGACACAAAATAGGAGCACTTGCAACTTAATAAGAGATGCTTTTGGCATTTGACTTGAATTATTTTTTGAATAAGAATCTGATGATAATTCCTAACATATTTCAAAGCTCGTTTATAATATCCCCCTTATGTTAGGAAAACTAACATACATCCTTCATCTTTTTTGAGAAATTCATCTTTTTGCATCATGGTATATTTATTAATTGTATACCGCACATCAAAACTATTAGATGGAATAGTTGGTTCCTGACCTTGAACCAATTGAAAGGGAAGAACTAATCATAATTTATTGGTCTAATGCATACAAGTGTTATTGTATGCAACATATCATATTTCAGACCAACACATGAAGCTTTGTTCTCATAGCAATGGTTTAACTATTTATTGAAGGCATTCAATGCTAAACCATCATCATCAAGATGAATTATCTTGATTATACAATATAAAAATTATGCTCTTAACTCAATATATATTGAGCAAGTAACTTTATGAATGTCAAACTGTAGGTTGACAATAAACGTACTTGTGATTATCTTATTGATGCAATTTTTCAACATATCACATGAAAGGTGAACGGACCCTTATTCACCTTTTATATTTTTCAGATTTTGAGGGATCCAATCCAATAATTAGTTGGTCCAACCAACTTATCATGAGAACAAACAACATGAATAATTCTTGAAGAATTTTCTAATTATTCATTACATGTCCAATACTAAATATGCACATCTGTCATAATCGTTCATGTCAAATTATGAACTTTTATTCTAGCAAACTCCAAGTTTACCATGATATGTACCTTTTTACTTTAGTAAATTTCAAATTTACTATTACATGAATAAATTTTAGATTTACTACTTTAGAAGTAGATTTTAAAATAACTCTTCTCAGTTATTCTACCTCATTCGGAGGTGAGTTGTGAAGCCATCATAATCATGTTCACGTTTGTTGATAAGCTTCACTAAATATCATTACATTCACCTAGGGAATGGATCTATGCTTATAAAAATTAAAATTCTCACTCCTATGAATGAAATATATCGTGTTTTAAGCCTATCAAATCGATAGCTTATAACCTCTTTTATGATATTGTTACTTCAGGAGCAAATCGACGCATACATATGATTTGAAGAATTTTTCTCTAACATATCTTATGATCATAATACGCGTGTGAAAATATCAGCACTTTTGATTATTATTATCATATTGTCCCTCCACACGTATATTCGTGTATTCAATTACTTGTCTTCTTTCAGACATATTATGCACTGCTATTATATACACTTTAAGAATGAAGTAAGTTGTCATATTTCAAACTTATCATATATTGTTACCACATTTACTTCATGAAATGGAGCATATTTAATGGGACATATTTCATGATTTTTCATTAAAAACACATTATTTTGCCTTAGCCATCATAATATCATCAATATGGTGCATTGAGATTCAAACTCAATGTCTTACCCATATAAAGGCGTCTTAGATATAAATTGATGGGACTTAAACCCAACATATTATCATTCTTTTTGATAATATTGTTCTTGAGGAATAAATTTAAAATATAAATAGTTTCAAACCAATTATTTTTCTTCAAATTCAACAATAATTATATTATTAGTAACAAAAGACAGATAACATAAGGAATTACTAACCTTGAAATTACTTTTAGATTTATAATCTTATCTTGTTTGGTAGAGTCTCGTGCTGATAACGTGTTATAAACTAATAAAAAATAAAGAAGAAAAGTAGAGAGAATAGAGAGAGTATTTCTTATTTCTCTTGAGGGATTATTGGGGGATGAATTACAATGAAGGAAAACCCCTTTATTTATAGGGGAAAACTAACCTTGGGGTTTGTAATTTTTCATAAATAGACATACACAATATATGGTAAAGTAGGTATTCACTGTATATGGTAAAGTAGACATTCATTATATATGGTACATTTATAACAGAAACATTGAAAAAAACAAATACGTTTCCAATGCAACATGCATAAAAAGACTTTATTTTTCACTAATAACAAGAAAGGAAGAGAGAGAATATTATAAATATTTTTTTAAAAAAAGGTATAAAAATTATGTAACTCTAACATTAAAAAAAAAGGTCAAAAAATAACCAAAATGCCCTTTTTGGATATTATGAACATGATTTATTTGGACGTTTAACCATTCCCTTCCTTATATTCGAGTGTGCTTTGTACCTAAACAATTTTAAAAACAAGAGTTACTTTATCCTGCAGAAACCAATCATTTTGTAGCTTCATTGTCTGGCAATAGAGTTGCTACTTAGCAATAGTTTCTTAGAAAACTTAAGATTCTTGTCGCAAGCCAGGGCTTGTGCTGATTGCATGATGCATCAGACATGTCATTGGCCAGAAGGCCGCAAAGGTGAGGGTGTATCCTTTGCCTGTTTGCTCCCTTTGCCTCCCCAACCCCAACCCTACCCCACCCCACCCATCCTCGCGTGGTATCAAAACTTGGTCGATTATTTTCTCGAGGATGGCAACCATGAAGTATGATATTTTGTTGTTGGATAACAACACCAGATTTTTGTTATGGCAGGTTAAGATGCGGGTTGTGCTCGCGCAGATAGATTTGGATGATGCACTATTAGGGTTTGATCATATACCCTCATCATGGACAGATGATGATAAACATCATAAGGACCAGAAGGCTCTATCACAGATCCACCTTTACTTATCCAATCAGCAACTACAAGATATTTTGAAGGAGACCACTACCACTGCATTGTCGTTGAAACTTGAATCTTTATGCATGACGAAGAGCCTAACAAGTAAGTTTCATCTCAAACAATGACTTTATTCCCATCGTATGTCTGAGGGTGCGTCTTTAGAAGATCACCTATGATGTTTTTAAAGAAATCGTCTCTAATTTAGAGACTCTGGAGGTTAAGTACGATGGGGAAGATTTAGGTTTGATTTTATTGTGTTCACTGCCTACATCATACACAACCTTTAGGGATACAATTTTATATAGTCGTGATAACCTGACCATAGATGAAGTCTATGATACGTTGTTCTCTAAGGAGAAGATGAAACGTCTTATGAATGGGTCGGAGACTCAAGGAGATGGTCTTATTATTTGAGGAAGGACTCGTGAGAGGAATTTTAGGGATGATGATAGGTTTAGGTCCAAATCCAAAAATAGAAACAAAACCTGTAATTACTGCAAGAAGAAGGGCCATATCAAATTCGAATGTTGGAAGCTACAAAACAGAGATAAAAAAGAAGCTCTAAAATCTAAGGGAAACCAACCATAGAAGTCCGGTGAAGCCAGTTTTATGGAAGATGGTGATAGTGATGGATAACTCTTGGTAGTTTCTGATGGTAACTCCAAACCCTGTGAGGAATGGATTCTTGATTCAGCTTGTATGTTTTATATGTGTCGTAATCGGGATTGGTTTACAACATATGAAATAGTCTCTAAAGATGCTGTGTTGATTGAAAATAACACACCTTGTAAGATAGCTGGTATTGGAACAATCAGGACCAAGATATTTGATGGGGATGTGAGGACACTTGGTGATATGCGGTATGTCCCAGACCTGAAGAGAAATCTTATTTCCTTGAGTATCCTTGATTCAAACAGTTATAGGTACACTGGTGAAGGTGAAGTCCTGAAGGTTACTAAAGGTTCTCTTATTATGGTGAAGGGACAGAGAAAGTCTACAAATTTATATGTCCTGCAAGGCTCTACTATTACAGGTAATGCAACCGTTTCTACTTTCTATCTATCAGAAAGTGATGTTGCTAAACTTTAGCATATGCGCCTGGGGCATATGAGTGAAAATAGGATAGCTGAACTAAGCAGGAGAGGACTTCTTAATGGGTAGAGTATTACCAAATTAGAATTCTGTGAGCACTGCATTTTTGGGAAGTAGAAGAGAGTCAGATTCACTAAAGGCATCCACTCAACTAAGGGCACACTTGATTACATTTATTCTGATCTCTGGGGTCCTTCTAGAGTACCTTCTAGAGAAGGCGCTAATTACTTGTTGACTATTATTGATGACTATTCCAGAAAAGTTTGGGTGTTCTTTCTGAAGCAAAAGAATGATGTGTTGCCTACTTTTAAGGAGTGAAAGATTATGATTAAAAAGCAGACAGGGAAGTAGGTAAAACGCCTTTAGACCGATAATATTTTAGAGTTTTGTTTTAATGAATTTAATGCTTTGTGCAAGTCAGAAGGAATTGTGAGGCATTTGACAGTTCATCATACTTAGCAGCAGAATGGTGTGGCTGAATGAATGAATAGGACTATAATGGAGAAGGTCTGTTGTATACTCTCTAATGTTGGTTTACCCAAGTCTTTTTGGGCTGAAGCTGCTTCCACAACTTGTCTTCTTATTAACCGTTTTCCCTCAATCGCGATTGATAAAAAGACTCCACAAGAGGTATGGTCTAGTACTCCTGCTAGTTATTCTGATATGAGGATATTTAAATGTCCTGCGTATGCTCATATTGATGATGAAACGTTGGAACCTAGATTTTTCACGTTCTTATTTATGGGTTATAAGCATGGTGTTAAAGGTTATAAGTTTTAGTGTCCAGCAAGAAGAAGGTTATAATTAGCAGGGATGTGGTGTTTGATGAAAATGCCATGCTTTGGGCTCCCTCCAAAACTAGTGCTTCGCCCCCTAGATGAGCTTAGTGACATGAATCAGCAAAAGTCAAGCACCCATGTTGAATTGCAAATTGGAGCAGAGTCTACACCAGTGCCTACTTCTCAGTCTAGCCTAAAGATACAGAGTGATACTATTTCTTCTTCACCAATAGTGGCGTCATAATATTCTATTGCTAAAGATAGGCCTAGAAGAGATATTAAACCTCCTCAGAAGTATGTTAAAGCTGATTTGGTTGCTTATGCATTGAGTGTAGCAGAAGGTATTGATTCTGGTGAAGATCCTTCTTCTTACTCAGAGGCAGTTAGTTGTGATGATTCCGTTCGATGGATGATTGCTATACAGAAGAAGATGGAATCACTTCATAAGAATGACATATGGGATCTGGTGAGATTTCCTAAAGATAAGAAAATTGTCTATTGCAAGTGGGTATTCAAAAAGAAAGAAGGAAAATCGGGAGTTTAAGATGCTAGGTACAAAGCAAGACTAGTTGCTAAAGGTTACAGTCAGGTTCCAGGTATTGACTTCACAAATGTGTTTTCTCCATTTGTAAAGCATAATTCGATTCGAGCATTACTTGGTATTGTGGCCATGCATAATCTTGAGCTTGAGCAGTTGGATGTCAAAACTGCATTCTTACATGGAGAACTTGAGGAGGTCATCTATATGCAACGATCAGAGGGCTTTGTAGTCTTAGGAAAGGAGGACTATGTATGCTTGTTGAAAAAGTCTCTTTAAGTCATAAAATAGTCGCCCAAGCAGTGGTATAAGAGGTTTGACTCTTTTATGACCTCTCATATATTTCAGAAGAGCAGCTATGATAGTTGTGTCTACTTTAAGGAGGTAAGTGATGGTTTATTCGTGTATCTTCTCTTGTATATTGATGATATGTTGATTGCAGCAAAGGATACAAGAGAGATAATAAAAGTCAAATACCAACTCAGTAAGGAGTTTAATATGAAGGATCTAGGAGCAGCAAAGAAGATTCTTGGCGTAGAGATTCTGAGGGATAGAAAGAATTGTAATTTATACTTGAGTCAGAAAAGATATATTGAAAAAGTGCTTCCCAGGTTCAATATGCAAAATGCCAAGCTTGTTAGTACTCCATTGGCAGTTCACTTCAAACTTTTGGCCACTTTATCTCCAAAGACAGATGATGAGTATGACTATATGTCTCGAGTTCCATACTCTAGTGTCGTTTGGTCTCTTATGTATGTGATGATGTATTCCCAACTAGATTGATCTTATACTGTCAGTGCAGTCAGCAGATACATGGAAAATCCCAACAAAGAACATTGAAAAATAGTTCATTGGTTTTTCAGATACTTGCATGGATCTGCTGATATTTGTTTGCAGTTTGGGCAAAATAGAGATGGAGCAATCAGGTATGTTGATTCTTATTTTACAGGAGACCATGATAAAAGAAGGTCCCTTACAGGCTATGTTTTCACCATTGGTGGTTGTGCTATTAGTTGAAAAGCTACTTTACAGACTACGGTTGCTTTGTCAACTATTGAGGCAGAGTACATGGCTATTACAGAGGCTTTCAAGGAAGCCATTTGGTTGAATGGTCTATTTGGTGAACTTAGCAAGGACTTACAGATTACTATGGTCTTTTGTGATAGTTAGAGTGCTATCTTCCTTACGAAAGATCATATATTTCACTAGAGGACAAAGCACATTGATGTTCGGTATTATTTTGTGCGTGAAATTATTGCTCGTGGTGATATTGTGGTAAGCAATATTCGTACCCATGAAAATCCTACTGATATAATGACCAAGACACTACCAAGTGCCAAGTTTGAGAATTGCTTATACTTGGTTGGTGTTAGCTATTGAGATGTGCCCTTAGGGGCTTTCATGGAAGAGGTGGAGAGTTTGTCTTGAAATGGATTTGAGTTCTGAATTAGAATTCATGTCAAGGTGGAGATTGTTAGAGTTGTGACCCAAATTATGTTGAGTCGGGCCTAAAAGTTTTACGGTGCGACCCATATTTGTGATTTTCATTGATTTCTGTGGTGGTAGCGTAGGGATCGGGCCTGTCGGCCCGATCCCAAAGTCCACCACTAATCTCGATGGGGGTGCGGAGGCGAAGCCCCCTGGGTATGGACCTTTATGATTTTTGTGCCTAGAACTTATTTGTATGCACGTATTATATAAGTGCATTTAGTGGGTTTATTTGTGTATTCAGAAAATACTCATTCTCTACATTGTACTCCTCTTCTTTCATTATAGGAAACATCCTCTGCCTCTGGCCGTGATTTTTCCCACAAGGGTTTACACGAAAATCTGTGTGTTCTTGTTTATTATTTTACTTGTAGTTTGCTTTATTTCTGCCGATTTATAACAAGCATAAATACAAATCACATAATTCACGAGTTAGAATAATGAAGTAACCAACTAAAAAATGGCTCACTAAATACATTTTGCCAGGACTCTTGAATTAAAAATAAATCATTAAAAAGTTACGCAGTATATATGCAAGATAAGTGGGCTAATGATACATAGCTAATCCAATGGCAAATTTCATAGTGGAAAACTTGAATAAAGCTACTGCAATGCCAAATTTATTATATGCACACATTTTCTTGATCTTTGTAAACTTTTATGTAGCAATGAGCATGCTTTCAATTTATCAGAATCTTAAAAACCATTATTGTTGTAATCATTCATAAATGTAGTCCATTAGTATTCTACTTCAGTATTCTAAATAGCAAAATGTATCATGACATAGATGCCTCTTAATGACTATCATATATACTTTCCTATGATGTGCTTCTGTATACCGGATCATTGAACAAACTCTAATAAAATCATTTATCAACCTTGAAAACTTCAAATTCTCATCTATGCCAGGTGTTGATAGTCTTGTAACTAATGAGGAGGAGGTTACAGAGAAGATTATGCTTCACGGAACACACATCATTGTTTGACAATTTATAAATGGCTCTCCTATATATGATGTAAAGAATATACTCCCCTTTCAAAAATAATTGATGTTTTCACACACTCCTAAAAAAACTACCCATTCAAGTTTAAAAGATCTAAAGAGAAGAGAAAATAATGTTCCACTTTAAGAGGTCATTAGATGCAAAGAGAGAAAACAAAGGTCCACTCTTAAGAGGCCATTATGTTATTGATGCTTTTATCGGGAAACAATATTCCAGACATAAGAATAATAGGATTAATAGGACTGATAATGATGTTTATTTTTTGAATTATTTTGTTAGTAGACTTGAACTTCCTTTAGGGGATTAGAACTCTTGTTAATTCAGTTTTATAGAGCTTTTTCTATTTCTAGTTTGTTAGGACTCTTTGCTACTGTAAACCTCTATTTAAGAGAGTTGACGTTATTAATAAAAACAAGTTGAATTTTATTAGGAGAGTCGGAACTTTCTCAAACAAGTTTCCAGGTTTGCAGTTCCCTGAATGAACTGCAAAATTCAGCAATCATAGGTAAGTCACGAAAAAAAAACAAGGGCTTAGACCATAACATTAGGTCTGACTTCCAAGTTAGTCATCCAACGACTCGATCCAGAACTAGGGTCCATAACAATTTGGTATCAGAGCTTGTCACCATGGACGAGAGTACTGTAGAAGCAAGGCTGCAAAGTCTATTACTTGAAGCCCAAACTCAGACTGAAGAAAAAGTAGCAGCTTCGGAAGCAAGGATGGATTCCAAATTCCAGCAACTATCACAACAAATTGAAGCCTTAATCCACACCACGACACGTGCAAAGGTAGTTGAAGTTGGAGACAATAGTGTTGATTCTATCCAATAAACCAGTAACACAAGCGAACAACAAACAGCTGGATGTGTGTCTAGAAGGAAAAAACAACAACAACAACCTTGGGACTGACGACAATAATGCAGGAAGAGGTATAGTTCCCAGATACACTAAATTAGACTTTCCTACTTATGATAGACGTGAAGATTCTCTTATTTGGCTTCATCATTGTGAGAAATTTTTTGCTAACCAGCGTACTGCCAACCAAGAAAAGGCAGGCATAACTGCTTTTCACATAGTAGGAGAGGCACAATTATGGGTTTATCAGCTAGAACTGGAGGAATCAAATTTAACATAGGATGTCTTCAAAGAATATTGTACTCTTTGCTTTGACCCACCAATGAAAAACATCCATTACGGGAATTGATCAACTTGAAAAAAATTGGTTTTGTTGAAGATTATCAGAGGGACTTCCAAAGGATGTTGGCTCATGCATCATCTGAACGGGTAGACCAACAAGTATATATGTTTACAACAGGTTTAGTTGATTTGATTCATCTCGATATTAAATTAAAAAATCCATCTAACCTAGTACAAGCAATGAGTTTGGCGAGAATATTTGAGAAAAAGATACACATTTCTTCTAGCACATATAGGGGCTATAATTCAACCTTAAGGACTGCTGTTGCAGCAGTAACTCCGGGGGCTATGGTAACTGCTACTAATCCTTTTGTGAAAAGATTGACTCATGCCGAAATAGATTCCCAGTGAGCAAAGGGGTTGTGCTACAACTATGATGATCCTTATATTCAAGGTCATCAGTACAAAAAGTTATTTTGGCTCAAGATAGAGAATGTAAAATTTGAAGATGTATTAATAGATAGTGGAGAGCTTTCCATCTCACTCTATGTCATCACAAACAAATAACTTGTAGATAATATGTTGTTGCAAGATGCAATTGATAAGAAGTTATAATCTGAAGATGTACCGGCAAATAGTGGAGAGCCTACCATCTCACTCCATGCTATCACAGGCAAACATCATGTCGATACTATGCAGTTGCAGGTTGTAATTCATAAGAAGTTGTTGCTTATCTTAGTTGATTCACACAGTACACATAATTTTATTATCTCTACGGTTTCCCAACATTTAGATTTGCCTATCCAACATCAAAGAAATCTCTATGTATCAGTGGCATATGGAGAGAAAATTTCTAGTTTAGGCATTTTCACGACAATGTAATTTTTTGTAGCTAACCATTCCTTTAATGGGGATTTATATGTGATTCCTTTAGATACTTTGACATTGTCCTAGGTATCAAGTGGTTACAAACACTTGGCCCTATTCTATGGGATTTTGCGTTATTAACCATGAGCTTTTAATTAAAAGGGAAGCAGATCATTCTATATGGATAACAACAATTACTTTAACCATACCTACATCTTCTTCAAGACTCTAAGCAAGGTGAGCTCGAGAAAGTATTAGCCAAATTTGATGAGCTATTCCAAGAACCTGCAAGTTTGCCTCCTATGCATTCTTATGATCATCGTATATGTTTACTGTCGGGAACTGATATAGAGGTAGTTCAGCCCTATCGATACCCTTATTTTCAAAAAAATGAGATTGAGAAATAGTGTGATCAAATGCTCCAACAAGGCAGTATCAACCCAGTTGTTTCCCATTCTCATCACATGTACTGCTGGTCTGAAAACATGATGAAACATGGCACTTTTGTGTGGATTATAGGGAGCTAAATGCCAAAATAGTAAAGGAAAAATTCCCAATTCCAGTGATGGAGGAATTACTTGAAGAATTGCATGGAGCACAATTTTTCACCAAGCTTGATCTTCGCTCGGGTTATCATCAATTTCGTATGGGATCTACAGATGTTGAGAAGATGGATTCAGAACACATCATGGTAATTTTGAGTTCTTTGTCGTGCCATTTGGGTTGAGTGATGATCCTTCTACCTTTCAAGCATTGTTGAATGAGGTATTTCGAAGGTACATACGTTAATTTGTGTTTGTATTTTTTGATAACATCCTTGTGTATAGCAAGAGTTGAAAGGATCATCATGTACACATCTGACTCATCTTTGAGTTGTTGCAAGCTCATCTCCTCTATTTAAAAAAATCCAAATATTCTTTTGGCCAAAATCAAGTAGCTTATTTGGGCCACACAGTCTCCAACATAGGGGTGTTAGCTGATGCTAGCAAAATTGAGGCCGTAATGGACTGGCCTTAACCATAATTAACAACAGCGTTGTAGGGATTCTTAGGCTTGATAGTATATTATCATAAGTTCATCAAGAATTACGGTTTGATTACTGCCCTCTTAACAAGTATGCTTAAGCGACATGCTTTTAAGTAGAATGATAATGCACTTGCTTCTTTCGAAACTCTTAAAAAGGCATTAGTTGCCGACCCAGTGTTACAGTTACCAAAATTTAAAGAATAATTTGTCATTGAGTGTGATGTGTCGGGTGTTGGAATAAGAGCAATCCTTCAACAACAAGGACACCCTATTGCTTTTTTTAGTCATAAGCTAGCTGTCCAACACTTGAAACTTCTAGCTTATGAATGCGAATTGATAGGTTTGATAAAGGCAGTTCAACATTGAAGGCCTTATCTCTTGGGTCAATCCTTTCTAATTCAAATAGATCATTACAGTCTTAAATACTTGCTAGATCAACGTCTTACTACTTCTTCTTAACAACATGGCTTAGCAAGCTGATGGGGTTTGATTTTCGGGTGGAATACAAAGCTGGGAGATTGAATACTGCAGTAGAGAAATTATCACAATGAGGAGAGGTTGGAGATATGTTATTTGTTATTTCTCAGCCAGAAGTTTTGATATTCGAGGAAGTCCGGGTAGAGATAATCACCAATTCTTTAGGAACTTCGAGATAAAATTGAACAGCGAGAGATAAATAGCGATTGGGTGTTTCGAGATGGGTTGTTGTTCTTCAAAGATAGGTTCTATCTCTCATCCAACTCACCATTGGTAAATTCTGTCTTGTCCTGGATTCATGATAGCACCCATGAAGGCATTCAGAAGACCATGCTATGAATTTGCAAGCATTTCTATTGGCCAGCTATGAAGACAACTATCAAGGATTATGTTGCTGCCTGTTCAGTTTGCCAGCATAATAAGGCTATCAATTTGAGTCCCGTGGGACTGTTACAACCTTTACAAGTGCCTAATCAAATTTGATCAGATATCTCAATGGATTTTATAGATGGCCTGGCAAAATCAGGTGGTAAAATAGTGTTATTGGTGGTTATGGACAGATTCTCTAAGTATACACATTTTATCCCCCTTGCTCATCCATATAATGCATCTTCTATAGCAAGGATTTTCTTTGAGAATAATGTTCATTTACATGGAATACCAAAATCAATTATTAGTGATCGAGATGTCCTCTTCACTAGTACCTTCTATAAAGAATTATTAAGTTTATGTGGGACTAAATTAAACTTTTCATCCGCTTATCATCCACAATCGGACAGTCAAACTGAGGTTGTTAATCGCATGATAGAGATGTATTTGTGATGTTTGGCAGGTGATCGTCCTACGAAATGGAAAGAATAAATTCCTTGGGCTGAGTTTTCTACAACACTTCTTACCATTCAGCACTTCACGCATCCTCATTTCAAGTTGTTTATGGTCATGAGCCTCATCGGTTGCAATACTATATGGCTGGTTCATGTCAAGTTGATGTTGTAGACCGAGCATTAATTGATCAAGATGTTGCCTTACAGGATTTTCGAGCTAAGCTCCAATAGGCGCAATACAAGATGGAAACAGTTTGTGATAAAAGACATCGTGATGTGGAATTTTCTCCAGGATCTTATGTCTGGTTAAGCCTACATCCATATCGCCAAAAAACTTTGGCTAGTCGCGTCCATCATAAACTTGCACCAAAATATTATGGTCCTTTTACCGTCTTGAAGCACATTGGTCTGTTGCTTATCAGCTTGGTTTACCTGCAGGTCGTAAACTCATGATGTGTTTCATGTGTCGCTTCTTAATCCATTCAAGGGTGAGGTACCTACAACACTACCTACTCTTCCACCAGTTGAAGAAGGGCGTGTTGTTCCCACCCCTTGCACCATACTCAAATCATATTTGAATCGTGGTAATTCGGAAATTCTGGTGCAGTGGTGCAGCCAATATGTTGAGGAATCCACTTGGGAGACAATGCATTATTTCAAATCAGCCTTTCCAAACTTCAAGCTTGAGGAAAAGCTTTTTCTCTGGGAAGGGGATAATTTTATTGATTCTTTTGTCGGGAAATAATATTCCAGATGCAAGAATTAATAGAATTAATAGGATTGATAATGATGTTTATTTTTTGAATTATTTTGTTAGTAGAATAAAACTTTTCTTAGTGGATTAGAGCTCTTGTTAATTATGTTTTATAGGGATTTTTATATTTCTAGTTTGTTAGGACTCTTTGCTACTGTAAACCTCTATTTAAGAGAGTTGATGTTATTAATAAAAGCAAGTTGGATTTTATCAAGAGAGTCGGAACTTTCTCAAACAAGTTCCCAAGTCTACAGTTCCCTGAATGAACTGCAAAATTCAGAAATTATAGGTAAGTCACGAAATAAAAATAAGGATTAGACCATAACGTTAGGTCTGACTTCCAAGTTAGTCGTCCAGTGACTTGATCCAGAACTAGGTGTCATAAAACATTAGATACAAAGGATCGAAAAGGGACATCGTGCCATAAGAAATTTAAAATGCCGAGGACAATCATTATTTAATAGTAAAAAGTTTAACAACGGTGCTTCTACACATTTATTGGTTGTTTTCCTATGTTTATTAAAAACCATAGAAATCATGGAAGACATAATAGTCGCTGAAACAATCTTCTTATTTTTAATAGGTTCTTAGTAGTTGCACTCAGACATACAATCCAAATAATAGTTATCCAGTATTGTTTGTTTTGTTGGTTTGGTTCCTACATCAAATCTAAATTGATTAAAAACAAATTTACATATATCTCATAGATCTATGAAGTAAGCATTGACTATCTTCCATAAACTCATTATCCTTTAAAGACAAAGTAAATCATCGACTATCTCTCTAACAAACTCATTAGCCTTCAAATAACAAGATAAATCTAACTAATCACTAAAATGGAATTTCTGAGTCACTGACATAGTGTCTAGACACAAATCAAAAATCCACACAAACATGACATCAAATTTAAAAGAATGTATTTGCATTAACATCAAACACAAATGATACATACTATACTCATGAACTTCTTAGATACAATGAAAAGAATATCTAACTAACTATTATACTAAATTCACAACTGGAATTCAATGGTTACTGACCTATGTTCATCCTCCGTCCAAGCAAATAAGCAAGCTCTTTTGCCTGTTTTTGATCTCACCTTGTGAATTTATTTCCATCATTTTGACTCACTATTTAAATTGCTTGAAATCATTTCAACATTCTGAAAATCATAACTATTGTTCAATAAACTTTATTTAATGGTATGATAAATGGATGTTACTTGCAAGAAAATTATTTGATCAATTAAGATAGATGGATCTTTCAGCATTATATACCATAATCTAAAAGAAAATATTTTCATTAAATAACAAAGAAACAATGTGTTGTTAGAAGTAGATAAACCAAAGTGTTAATGATGGATCTCAAACTCCTTCGTATTATCACAAAGCCTTTTCAAATCGTTAGCTTTCCAAATAATATGACAAAAATGTTAAATTAATCAGCGGTTTCATAATAAAAACTATGTCAATCAAGGAGTACTTTGTCTAAGCAGGGTCTAATACAGTCTTTGTATTTGATAATTAAGAGCAAATAGAAAAAGAAAGTAGAAAAAATTCTTCCTAGTAACAAGAAATTAGCAACACATATACATACCTTTATTTTACACCAACCATAAAATTTGCAAAAGGGAAGAATCTGAACCCACAAATTTAAGAATTTTGAGTCCTCCGATGAAAAAACTTTATGTACAAATTTTATCTTGAGAAACATATACCTTAGAAAAACTTTATGTATAAATTTTATCTCGAGAAATATATAACTTAGCATATTAGATTGGAAATAGCCAAAACGACCCTCATTATTTCAAAATTGAAAGAGAGAAAGATGAAGCAGAATGGAATAGTGACAGAAAGAATACGGTGATAAACCTAGAGTAACAAAGAGTGTCCTGAGCTTATTTGGCAAGGTTTTTCCTTCAAAATTTCCAAGAGACATAACTAAAACGGAAGGTAAAGTGTTTATCATGTCAATAAAAAGTTAACCCCGTTTGGTTAGAGGGTAAAGTGCAAGGTAAAATCGTAATTTTACATTATAAGGTAAATGAATCCATTTACCTTATCCTTTAGCTGAAAAAATTGATGGAACTTGGAAATAATAATTAAACTAATGTACTCTCTCCGTCCATCTTTATTTATTCATTTTTCTATTTTGAATGTCCAACAGTACTTGACCAATTTATTCATTTTTACTTATTTTACTCTTGATATTAAATACTAACATCACTCATTGCATTTTTCAAAGCAAAAAATTTATCATAATCACAGGGTGATATAGTAAAATCAGCCATCTATTTTATTGTTTCTTAAATCTTAAGGCATATGCCGAGTCAAAAGTAACAAGTATTTATAGACGGAAGAGGTATTTAGTAAAGAATTTATTTCAACTGTAGTACATGGAGACTCTTTTACCTTACAAGGTAAAATTTGTTTCCGTACCTAATTAATTTTTCTTTTATAAACCACCAATTTCATTCATTTCTTATTCACATTATTTGTTTGTTTATTCGTTTTACTCTCTTCATTCACATTACTTGGTGTTTGTTCTTGTTCTTGTTTAAAGTCTATTGCCTCAAAAAATTTTCACTTTAAGGTATATTTTAATCACTTTTTTATATAATTATTTCAATACCTAACAAATAAGTATGTAGTATTGATATTACACATTAATCATCTTTTTAGCTTACTGATTTGTCAAACTAACTTGTTAAGCCTAAACCTACATTAAGTCATTAATGTGTTTCAAACCACCATCAAATTGTTGACCCATTGCCATTCGTGAAGAATCTATATTTAAATTCAAAAAATTTTGACTTACTGGAAGATCAAAGTCACTATCCGTGGGTTCTTCAACAATAGGAAAATGTTCCACACACGTATACATGTCAGGTGTTTGTAGATAAAGACGATTACCAAAAATTTCAATGGTACGAAGAAATAAATATAAAAAATCATCATTTCTTCACTAAAAATTGATAGTCTGTTGGACGTAAAATAATTCAGATATTGACCAGAAATAACCACATTGTCTTCCGAATTAGTAATACCCATTTTACTCCTAAACAACCTTTTCAAACGATCACATTTGAGAGGTAAAGGAAATGATTGAACCACTGTAGGACATCGATTATATCGCACTGAACGCCCATCATGCAAAACATCACCACCCCAATGTAAATTTACTCTTACCTTATTATCATCCATCTTAAAGTAAGAAATGAGTAAGGTTCAACAAAATTTTGAGTTACAAACTTTGATATTTTTTTTTATTGATACAACTGAAAGAAATCTACACTCACACTCTTTATATAACACCGTGAATTTTAAAGTTGTTATAAGTAAAACATGGAATCCTACCTTACAAGATGAACATGAGATCCTACCTTACAAGGCGAGAGTCCATACTCGACTTACAATTAAGCAACAAAAGGAAATTTATTCTATCTCTTGTCAGCGATAAATCCCATCTTGCAGCCCCTTTGTAACACCCTGAAATTTAATTCTCAAAATGCCACATGGTGCTCCAAACTACAAGTAGTATTGAGCTAACCCTGGCTGCCTTTTCTAAATCTGAGTCTCAAAATAAGGAAAATATAAATAAAAAATCATAATACATGCGGAAAACTATCTGAATAAGAAAATACTGAAAATCTGAACACTATAACTAAAATCTAAAACTGAATCTAGTAGTTCTACAAGCCTCTATTGACTAAATCTAGAGAGTCACTGGGACATGCCCCAACTGACTCAAATTGTCTGAAATGAATAATAAAACGTCTACTAATAACTGGAAATATGAATAGCTAAGTCCCCGAACTATGAGGACTCACCATTTGTAGGGATGTAGATGAGATGCTAAAAAATTATTTACGCTGCTGAGACTGAGCACCTGAACCTACATTATGAGACAACGTAGCATATAGACGTATATGTGGATTAGTACTTTGAGAATGAACTAAGTATATGGGGGTGAATGCAATAAGTAAACAATATCATCATAATTTATAAAATCATGCATGCTAAAGGTAAATGACACACATAGGCTTGAGTAGTCTGAAAACTGAAGATCATAAATCATGAACAATAAAGCATATATTATAAATCTTGTGATCCATTTACCTTAGTTTTGAAATCTGTATTCTGTTCTTATTCTCAAATCATATAGGCTAAGTGAAATCTTTAAGTTTGTATAGAAATACTTTATCTTATAGGGTTTAGAAATCTGAAATCTTATTCTGAATGAAAAATGCTTTATCTAAAGGTTTTAAGGAAATACTTTATCTTTTATCTAAAGGGAGGTTATTCTAACAGATATAAACTATGTGAGCATTCATGGAGTCCAATGTTCTTGTCCCCCTAAGGAGGAATCCTAACATTGAGGAGAGGAGTTATATTCTTTCCAGGGATTATAACCTATCTGAGTGATCACATATCTATATCCATGTAGAAGTGGGAACAATCTAAATCCTATGTTGGTACGTAGTTCTAAGGTATGAAAACGTAGTAAATTACCCATCTCGATGCTAAATACTACTCCCATTAAACCTGTATGCTCATTCTGATGAAAATTCACTTTTAAAATAGTCTTATGGTTTATGATGAAAACCAACTGTATATCTATAAAGCTAAATCTGTAAGCTGAATTCTGTGAAGTGGATTTCATATCTATTCTAAGACCAAAAGGTCAAATCTTTATCAATAATCTGAAAAGAACTTAGTCATAAAGTGCTCATAGACAATCAATCTTGAAATAACAATACTCATTAGGACTTAGTGACCCAAGCATCAAACTCATGCTAAAATATCTTAAAATTCATGCTTGATAATGTAACCATTTATAACTCATTACAAAATCTGAAAGTTTCTGCAATATGCATAAAATCTGAACAAAATCATGTAATTCAACTTCTAAATCAATGGAAATCTCATAATTTTATGAATAGCAATACTGGGTATAAACCCTAACTTCAATTTCATGGAAAATCACATAAAATCAAATAACTTTTATAACTAAAAATAAGTTTTGG
>NC_061117.1:182039857-182062604 GCF_002878395.1 Capsicum annuum | reverse complement strand
CCTTTGCCTCCCCAACCCCAACCCTACCCCACCCCACCCATCCTCGCATGCCTAAAAAGAGAAAATTGAAGCACACTTTTTCTTGTGAAAATGAAGAGGTAATAAAAGAAAAAATGACTATTACCATGCAAAACAGGACATGCACCATCCAAATTTTGGGTCCTAATTTTGATGGAAGCTTAGTTGATGACTATCTCTGCATTGTCGAGATTTATTATGGGGGAAGTGCACAAATATCGGGTATTAGTATCACCGTTTAACTTATACACCATTTCTTTTAAATTTTTTATTTATACCTAATTTTTAGTAACTAACTAATAATTGGACCAATATACCAGTAAGTATAAAACAATCTTCATCTCTATGAAATTGCTCGAAAATTCATAACGGACTTCAAAAATAAACCAGAACTTGAATCACTCATGTGAATTTGAAATATTTCGATGAATCAATTAGAGATCTTCATTTGTTGTCAATATGAAAAAGGGATAGCTTGACAACAGTTATCCCAAAAAACAAGGCGTGGCGGGAGGGGGGGGGGTTATAGTTTGCTCCAATGATAATACGTCTTAATTGAAAGCTGAAGCTAAGGGTATTATGGAGCCAATATCATTGAGATGCAACCAATTCAACGATTTCTGTTCAAAAGAAGATATGAATACTATCGATTATCTATTACTTTATCCACTTTCATCGTTTATCATCACTTGTGTTGCCACCCAAAATTATCAACTATCATTGCCGATTACTACAACAATCACTAATCATCATTGACTATCACCACTATCAACTATCATTATATATTCTCAATCACAATTACCGATCATCATCATTTAGCTATCATCATGGGTGAATCTATGACCATTTTTTTATGCTCCGGCACTCATTAAATTCGAGACAAATTAGGTATAATTATATAAAAAAATATATATAAATTAGAATAAGATTTGAAAAAACATCCAGTAAATCAAGAAGATAGCTGGATGCTTCAATTTTCAAGCAGAATCTTAAAGTTTTGGACAAAACATCCAGTAAATCAAGAAGATAGCTGGATGCTTCAATTTTCAAGCAGAATCTTAAAGTTTTGGACATCAATATATGTGTTCAAAGCTCTGAGCACCCACAATCCCTAAATCCTAAGTACGTCGATGGCTATCATTAACAACCTCTACAATTAGCAATCATCACGTCACCACCAACTACTACTGTTAACCACTATTGTGTCAATCATCATACCACCACTAGCTATTGTGTATCCACAACCAGTCAACACCATTACCACTAACCTAGTCCGCACCACAACCAACACTGTTAGTTGTCACCGCCACCAAATAAAACACCATTATTTTAAAAGAAAATTGTACACATATATTGTTCATTTAGATATTGAAAGACAAATAATCCTAATCACTTAATTCAAATTTTCATATAATATCTTAGTATTCCTACGAGTGTTCATATTCCAACATCTTAATTTTAGTGCATATTTTTTATTGAGATAACTTATTCTTAAATAAAACCATCTAAATAATAAATAAGACAAGCCACATGGACAATAATAATAATATAAAGTATTCCTAATATAAATAAGCCATGTCTACGTCCAAGACAATACCCTCTCTTTTCAGAATTATTTGTCACTAATTTTTTAATTAAATTTTTATATTTATTTGTCATCTTCAACATATTAAGAAAAGATAATTTTTTTTCTTTGTTTTACCCTAAGCATTAATTATTTATTTTTTAAACTAATTTCAAGATACAAGAATAACCATTAATTAAGAAGGGTACCTGTAACGACCTACAAATTTAATGAAATGTGTGAAATTTGTGATTTTATTTAATTTAACTATTTTACCCCTCCCCGTAGTTGCATTATGATATTTTTGGAGTGTGGGAGTGATTGACATGATTTTTGATGCATTTTGGTATTATTTCTACAATATTGTGGTTTTTTATGGCTTCGAGAGACTTATTTTGGACCTATGTGGATATCCTTTGATCCGTGCGATGGATGGCCAAATGGATTGCTCCAGCAACTCCAGAATATCAATTTGGGTTCCGGTGCACCCGAGCTCATTTCGACCTATTGGTCGAAAAGTTGGAAAATTAGAAATATGGGTGTGGGACCCACATTTGATCGAAACGACCTCGGATGGAAAATTTGAATTCGCCAGTAGATTCGAAATGTCAATTTTAGGGTGTTAGCATGTTTGGTATGATTTTACGGCTTTTAAATCTCATTTCGACCTTCAATTTCGAAAATTGTAATTTCAGGTTTCGGAAGTCAACTTTGTGAAAACGATATTTTTTAAAAAATATGCTTAAAACGTCGAATTTAGTATGGTTGCATAGTTTGTTTGCATAAATCAAACTCCGAACGAATCTCAGGCACCCCGTCGAAATCCATTTCGACTTAAGGAAAAAAAACTGCACAACTATTGCAGAAAATCTGCAATAAATAGCAGATTTGTTTACCCTTTTTGGCTTATTTTGCTCATTTTCATCTTGCATCTTGAGAGTTAAACCCTACATAGTTTGAGAGCTTAAAAGTAAAGCTTGTGGGAGCTTGGAAAACTAGATTAACACCTTTTTCTTGATTTTATTACGGATTAAAGGTAAAAATTCACCGTTTTCTTAATAATTTCTTGATAAATTTCTCAAAACCCCAAAAATCTTAGGGCATGGTTTTAAATCAAAATTTCACTCTTTTCACTTGAATAATATTTTTATCTCATAATTACTATTTTTTCATCAATTTAACCTTCAAAACAACTCCGATTCTTGATTGTAACCCGAATTTCAAAGATTTTACCCGATAAAACTCAAAAATGGTTTTTCTTCGATCTGAACCCCATTTTTGACTCGATTTAAATTGGATTTTTAGTTGTAGGTTCCTAATAATATGGGGAACATATTTTTGAAGCAAAGTTTTGATTTTGCCCTTCTTTTTCGGATTTTGGTGATCCGTTTTGACCCCTAATCAAAAGTAGTCAATATGGGTGTCGTTGGTTTTATTTTGATTCATAGATTTCATATATGATGTTTTTAGCAGAGTTCAGAATTATTCATGAAAAGTAAGGTCGCGGGTGCAAGTATAGTGGACCGGTTTTGGCTTTTGAGGTAGGTTAGGGCTTAACTTTTTCAGACTGGGCTGGGTAGTAAAGGATGGTACAAAATACATGTTAAGGGTGAGAACTAATCATGAAAATGGTTATCTATGTGTTGTGGCCGTGTGGGGGCTTATATGTGATGTAATTATCGAAGCTGAGATATTATGTGATATGTATGACCGTGTTGGGTCCTATGTGATATTGATAGCCTTGAATACATATGAATAATTGTATTGTGCTGTTAAAATGATTAGTGTGGTACCATTCGTGTATTATGATTATATTCATACTTTATTGGCAAATGAGACATGTGAAAATTCATGGATGATATGAAAATAATGAGTGGATATTGGCTCATGTGGTTGTGCAAAAGTATCATTATGGTTGGTTGTGGAAATATATCATGTGATTTTTGTGGAAATACTCATTGTGATTGGTTGTGAGCATTATATCTTCATATCATACTCATTCATGAAACATTGGTACCACCGTGGCAATATCTGAGAAACACTGGCAACACCTTTTTAAAACCCTCCTCGAGGGATATGCCGGGAAGGAGATATTGTAACACCCTATAAAAACCTTTCTAAGGGATATGCCAAAAAGGAGATATGAGATATGTAGATTGTATACAGGTTGACAAACCTCTCATGGGTCCTAAGTCGGGAAACTTTAGCTCCATAAATGTATACAGGGATTATGTGATAATCCCGGAGTTTGTGTGACGACCTCGTGCATCATCATCATCATCATCACATACATTGCACTTACTTTATTGTGTTTATGTTATGTTGTATTGTCTTATTGACTTGTCATCTATGTATGTCTTATCTTTCTTTAATTATATTTGATGATCTTGTATCTACATGTTCTATATTATTCTATTTATATGTGACATAATGTATACTTGTGTTCTATATCTTGGTGTGTCATTATAATATATGTGATATATATATATTAAAACTATTAATGCAAGCGGTGTGGGCTACTGTTGTGGGGCATTTTCTAATTGCAAGTGATGTACCTTTAGTGTATATTTTGTATACTTAGACTACTTTTTTTGGTTGGCCTATGATACCTACTGAGTACAAGTGGACTGTACTCATGCCTACTGCACCCTTTCAATGCAGGTCCTAGCTCGAGTTGCGCGTCAGATTTCTTGACTTGGACAATTGCTGGAGCTTCCAAGGTAGCGGTTGGATATTTATGGGTCCGAAGTTTACCTCTATCATTCTAAAGTAGTTATGTCCTTATTAGTATTCTGAGGCAGATATTATTCCTTTTGTGGTTATTTTTTTGATGTATTTGAGTCTTGGATTGTATTAGTAGTTCTTACACTATTGCCACATGGTTTTGGGTATGATTGGTATTTTGGATGAGTTTTTTCTGCATTTTTATGATTATTTATATGGTTCCACTTTATTCTAGAAGCCATACCTTGGGATATTTCTATTTTTTTTCCTCTTTTAATATCAGTTTGTGTGATAGGCTTACTTGTCAAGGTACGCCACAACAAGTGCCATCATGATCCTCATTTTTGGGTCATGACAAATTGGTATCAGAGCAGCCAGGTTTCATTGGTCTCAAGGGTGTAAGAACAGGATGTCTAATAGAGTCTCGCAGATCAGTATGAGACGTTCGTATCTATCTTTGAGAGGCTATAGGACGTCTTTAGGCAACTTTTCTCATTTCATTCTTTATAGTGTAAAGTTCTGTCATACCTTGTGTTTCGAGTTGTGTTTCACTCTTTTTACGCTAATGGAGTTGCTTATACCTCATATCAGTTGAGAGATATTATGAGAAATTAGTGGATATCATTTGTCGGTTATAGGTTTGTTGATGCTCTTGAGTTGCCTTCAGATCAGTTTGTTGATACCTTTCTGGAAAGATTTATGCCTTTCAATTTGAGAGATCGTATGCGGGACAAGTTTGATCATTTGGAGCAGGGAGCAGGGCTCTATGGCAGTTTTTTTAGTATAAGGCATGCTTCCATGCCCTATCCAGATATTTCTATGATGGCATTTCCACCGAGTTTGAGAAGATTCGAAAGTTCATGAAGGATTTGGATATTTCTCTTTAGTTGGCTACATCTCAAATGATTATCCTTGGAGCTCCTCTTTAGATTATTGTGGATTATGGTAAGATGAAAGAGGGTATTATTAGTGCATCTTAGGGAGGTACTAAGAGGGTACATCATTTTGGTGAGTTTAGGAGTCATACCTATCGAGGTAGAGATTTTAAAGGTTCTCATAGATACCATGGTAGGCCAGTGCAGGTGATTCAGCTAGTGGATCTTCTAGTTTAGTAGTTCAGGGTGGCCGTTCGGGTTTAGTTGTACTTTCTTTTGTTGATACTGGTCGTAGAGGTTTCTATATGTGTAATAAGATTGGCTATGTGGTGAAAGACTATTCTCGCCGTGTGTTTAGAGCTACACCTATTTCATCTATGAGGGATAGGGGTTCTACCAAAGGTGCAAGAGGTAAAGATAGTAGAGCCCATGTTGGTGGTCGTGGGACTACAGCCAGTTGGTATGGATAGTTTTATGTTATACTAGTCAGATCTGAGACGGAGGCTTTAGATGCTGTGATTTCAGCTACAGTTTCATTTGTTTCAGACCTGCATATGTATTATTTGATCCTTGATTGATTTTTTCCTATGCGTCTGTGTATTTTGCTTTGGATTTTGATTTTATTAGTAAGCCTCTTGCAATGCCTATTCGTGTATCTACCCCGATAGGTGATTCTTTAGTGGTGGATCAGGCTCACCGATCTTATGTTGTAACTTTTTCCAGGCGTGACATTTTGATAGACTTGCTTGTGTTTGATATGATCGATTTTGATGTTATTTTGGGTATGGATTGGTTGTCTCCTTATCATATTGTCTTAGATTATTTTACCAACACTGTGACTTTATCTTTGTCGGGTGTGCCAAAGATAGCTTGGAAGGGTGCACTTAATTCGGGTCCTAAGAGGGTTATATCTTATGTTTAAGCTCGTAAATTAATTGGGAGGGGATGTTTATCTTACTTGGACTATATTCATGACACCAGTGTTGTTTTGCCTCCTTCCTTGGATTTTGTCTGTGTTGTCCATAAGTTTATGGATGTGTTCCTTACGGACTTGTCTAGTATGCCTTCGGATTGAGATATTGATTTCAGTATTAATGTTGAGCTAGGCACCAAGCCCATTTCTATTCCTTCTTATAGGATAGCCCCAACATAGTTGAAGGAATTGAAGGATCAGTTACAGGAGTTATTAGATAAGGGATTTATTCGACCTAGTGTTTCACCTTGGGGTGCACCTGTCTTATTTGTGAAGAAAAAGGATGGGTTAATGCGGGTGTGTATTGATTATAGATAGTTAAATAAGGTGATGGTTAAGAATAAGTATTCTATTTCTCGCATTGATGATTTATTTGCTCAGCTCTAGGTTGTTGCGGTGTTTTCGAAGATTGATTTGAGGTCTGGTTATCACCAGTTAAGGATTATAGCTTTGGATATTCCAAAAACTACTTTTCGGACTTGATATGGTCATTATGAGTTCTTGGTCATGTCTTTCGGGTTGACCAATGCCCCTGCCGTGTTCATGGAGTTGATGAACCGTGTGTTTCAATCGTATCTTGGCTCCTTTGTTATTGTATTTATATATGATATCTTGGTTTATTCTAAGAGTGAGGTTGAGCATAAGGAGCATTTAGGAATTGTGCTTCAGAGATTGAGGGATGAGAAGCTGTATGCTAAGTTCTCTAAGTGCGAGTTTTGGTTGGAGTCTGTTTCTTTTTTGGGTCATGTGGTGACTAAGGAAGGTACTATGGTTGATCCAGCTAAGGTTGCAACGGTTCGTGAATGGGCTAAACCTACTATGCCCACCGAGATTAGAAGTTCTGTTGGCTTGGCCGGGTATTATCGATGTTTTGTTGAGGGTTTCTCTTCCATTGCAGCTTATTTGACTAAGTTGACTCAGAAAAAGATTTCCATCTAGTGTTCTGATGCTTGTGAGGGGAGCTTTCAAAAGCTTAAGGATTTGTTGACTTCAGCTCCTATCTTGACTTTGCCCAAGGACGACGTGGGTTTTACCATCTTTTGTGATGCTTCGGGTATTAGGTTAGGTGTTGTGTTGTGTTGGTGTAGAAGGGCAGGGTAATTGCTTATGCATCTCATCAGTTGAAGCCTCATGAGATAAATTATCCTACCCATGATTTGGAGTTGTGTGCAGTTGTGTTTGACTTGAAGTTATGGGGCACTACTTGTATGGAGTCCGTTGTGAGATCTTTTCAGATCATCGCAGCCTTCAATACTTTTTTACCCAGCGAGATCTTAATATGAGGCAGCATCGTTGGCTTGAGTTACTTAAGGATTATGACTTGACTATTCTCTACCATCCGGGTAAGGCTAATGTTTTTGCGGATGCCTTGAGCCGAAAGTCGACTAGCATGGGTATTTTGGTGCATCTTTTGACCCAGGAGAGGCCTTTGGCCTTAGAGGTTCAGTCTTTAGCTAACTAGATGGTTAGACTTGATATTTCGACACTGGAGCGTGTTTTGGCATTTGAAGATGCTAGATCTTCTTTGATAGAGAAGATCCAAGCTCATTAGTTTGATGATGTTGGATTGAGTTCAATTCGAGACAAGGTATTGAATGGGGAGGCTAAGGAAGCCTTACTTGATTCAGATGGAGTTTTGCAGATTAGAGGCCGAGTTTGTATACCGAAAGTAGGTGACTGGATTAGGCTGATCTTGGAAGAGGCCCATTGTTCCAGATATTCCATCCATCCAAGTGTGACTAAGACGTATCGTGATTTGAGACAACGCTACTAGTGGGGTAGTATGAGGCAAGATATAGTAGATTTTATGGCTCGTTTCCTATGTTGTCAGCAGGTGAAGCCCGAGCATATGAGACCTGGTGGTTTAGTTCAGAGGTTACCCGTTCCTGAGTAGAAATGGAAACGCATCACCATAGACTTTGTGACTGGTTTGCCTCGTATATCTCATAGTTCTGACAGTGTTTGGGTCATCGTGGATCGATTGACCAAGTCAGCTCATTTTATGTTGATTCAGGTCTCATTCAGTGCTGAGAGGTTGGCCCGTATCTACATTCGTGAGATGTGCATTTGCATGGTATGCCAGTGTCCATTATTTCAGATCGAGGTCCTGTGTTCACATCTCACTTTTGGAAGACTTTTTAGGATGATTTGGGTACTCGAGTAGATCTTAGTACAGCGTTTCACCCCCAGACTAATGGCCAGTCAGAGCAGACTATACAAGTTTTGGAGGATATACTTCGCGCATGCGTGATTGATTTTGATGGCCAGTGGGAGAAGTATTTGTCCTTAGCAGAGTTTGTATATAATAATAGCTACCATCTCAGTATTGATATAGCTCATTTTGAGGCGTCGTATGGTAGCAGTTATCACTCCCCAATGGGTTGGTTTGATGTTTCAAAGGTGAGACCTCAAGGTACGAACTTACTTCGTGAGTCTTTAGATAGAGTCCAGGTCATTTAGGATAGACTTAGAGCGACTCAGAGTATGCAGAAGTGTTATGCTGATCGTAGATTTCGTGCCTTGAGATTTGGTGTTGGTGATCGTGTTTTTCTTCGAGTTTCACCCATGAAGGGTGTGATGAGGTTTGGGAAGAGGGGCAAGCTTAGCCCCAGGTATATTGTTCTTTTTGAGATTCTTCGAACTGTTGGTGATTTTGCTTATAAGTTGGCTTTACCCCCTTATCGATCAGTTGTTCATCCAGTTTTTATGTTTCTATGCTTTATTTCTATATTATTGATGAGTTTCATGTCATTCATTGGGAGTCAGTTTAGTTAGATGAGCGGTTGTCCTTTGTTGAGGAGCCAGTTTCCATTTCGACTAGGGATGTTAGACGGTTGCACTTTAGAGTAATCCCTGTGGTTAAGGTTCAATGGCGACACCGACCTGTAGATAAGGCTACTTGGGAGGTCGAGTCTGATATGCGTAGTTCTTATCCTCAGCTCTTTTAATTGATTCAGGTATTTCTTTGCCTTGGTTCGAGGACGAACTAGATTTTTAGTGACGGATGATGTAACGACCTAAAAATTTGATGAAATGTGTAAAATTTGTGATTTTATTTGATTTGACTATTTTGCCCCTCCCCATAGTTGCATTATGATATTTTTGGGGTGTGGGAGTGATTAGCATGATTTTTGATGCATTTTGGTATCATTTATGCAATATTGTGATTTTTGATGGCTTCGAGAGCCTTATTTTGAACTTATGTGGATATCTTTTGATTCATACGATCGATGGCCGAACGGACTACGCCAGCAGCTCTGGAATATCAATTTTAGGCCAGATAGACCTTTGGTTTGGGTTTCGGTGCACCCGAGCTCATTTCGACCTATTGGTTAGAAAGTTGAAAAATTAAAAATATGGGTGTGGGATCCACATTTGATCGAAACGACCTCGGATGGAAAATCCGACTTCGCCAGCAGATCTGTAAAGTCAATTTTAGAGTGTTAGCATATCTGGTATGATTTTATGGATTTTAAATCCCATTTCGACCCTCGATTTGGAAAATTATAATTTCGAGTTTCGGGGGTCAACTTTGTGAATACAATATTTTTTAAAAAATATGATATCTTCATCGCGTTTGAAACGTTTAATTTAGTGTGGTTGCATAGTTCATTTGTATAAATCAAACTCCGAATGAATCTCGAACACCCTGTCGAAATCCATTTCGACTTAAGAAAAAAAAAACTGCACAGCTATTGCAGAAAATCTGCAATAAATAGCAGATTTTTCACCCCTTTTGGCTCATTTTGCTCATTTTTATCTTGCCGTTTGAGAGTTAAACCCTAAATAATTTGGGAGCTTAAAAGTGAAGCTTGTGGGAGCTTGGAAAACTAGATTAACACTTTTTTTCTTGGTTTTATTACGAATTAAAGGTAAGAATTCACCGTTTTCTTAGTAATTTCTTGATAAATTCCTCAAAACTCAAAAAATCTTAGGGCATGATTTTAAACCAAAAATTTACTCATTTCACTTGAATAGTATTTTATCGCATAATTACTAGTTTTTCATCAATTTAACCTTCAAAACAACTCTGATTCTTGATTTTAACCCGATTTTCAAAGTTTTACCCGGTAAAGCTCAAAAATTATTTTTCTTCGATTTGAACCCCATTTTTGGCTAGATTTAACTTGGTTCATTTGTAGGTTCCTAATAATATGGAGAACATATTTTTGAAGCAAAGTTTCGATTTTGCCCTTCTTTTTTTGGATTTTGGTGATCCATTTTGATCCTGAATCAAAAGTAGTCAATATGGGTGTCGTTGGTTTTATTTTGATGCGTAGATTTCATATTTGATATTTTTAGCAGAGTTTAGAATTATTCGTGTAAAGTAAGATTGCGGGTTCAAGTGTAGCAGACCATTGCGGGTTCAAGTGTAGCAGACCGGTTTCGGCTTTCGAGGTAGGTTAGGGCTTAACTTTTTCAGACTGGGCTGGGTATTAAAGGATGGTACAAAATGTATGCTAAGGGTGATAACTAATCATGAAAATGGCTATCTATGTGTTGTGGCCGTGTCAGGGTTTATATGTGATGTAATTGTCGAAACTGAGATATTATGTGATATGTATGACCGTGTGGGGTCCTATGTGATATTGATAACCTTGAATACATATGAATAATTGTATTATATTGTTAAAATTCTAAATGTGGTACCATTGGTGTATTGTTATTATATTCATACTTTATTGGTAAATAAGACATGTGAAAATTCATGGATGATATGAAAATAATGAGTGGATATTAGCTCATGTGGTTGTGCAAAAGTATCATTATGGTTGGTTGTGGAAATATATCATGTGGTTTTTGTGGAAATACTCATTGTGATTGGTTGTGAGCATTACATCTTCATATCATACTTATTCATGAAACATTGGTACCACCGTGGCAACATCTGAGAAACATTGACAACACCTTTTTAAAACCCTCCCCGAGGGATATCCCGGGAAGGAGATATTGTAACACCTTATAAAACTCTTTCTGAGGGATATGCCGAAAAGGAGATATGAGATATGTAGATTGTATACGGGTTGACGAACCCCTCATGGATCCTACGTCGGGAAGCTTTAGCTCCGTAGGTGTATACGAGGATTGTGCGACGATCCTAGAGATTGTACGACGACCTCGTGCATCATCATCATCATCACATACAGTGCACTTACTTTATTGTGTTTATGTTGTGGTATTGCCTTATTGACTTGTCATCTATGTATTTGTTTTATCTTCCTTTAATTGTATTTGATGATCTTGTATCTACTTGTTCTCTATTGTTCTATTTATATGTGACATAATGTATACTTGTGTTCTATATCTTGGTGTGTCGTTATAATATATGTGATATATATATTAGAACTGTTAGTGCGAGCGGTGTGGGCTACCGTTGTGGGATATTTTCTGATTGCAGTGACGTACCCTTTGTGTATATTTTTTATGCTTTATTTACTACTTTATTTGGTCAGCCTATGTACCCACTGAGTACAACTGGACCGTACTCATGCCTACTGTGCCCTTTCGGTGCAGGTCCTAGCTCGAGTATGCCTCAAATTTCTTGACTCGAGCGATTGTTAGAGCTTCCAAAGTAGCGGTTGGATTCATGCGTCCGAAGTTCACCTTTATCTTTCTAAAGTATTTATGACTTTATTAGTATTTGGAGACAGATATTATTCCTTTTGTGGTTATTTTTCCGATGTATTTGACTCTTGGATTGTATTAATAGTTCTTACACTATTGACACCTGGTTTGGGCATGATTGGTATTTTGAATAAGTTCTTTCTGCATTGTTATGATAATTTATGTGGTTCCACTTTGTTCTAGAAGTCTTACCTTGGGATATTTCTATTTTTTTCTCCTTTTTTTGTATCAGTTTGGGTGATAGACTTACTTGTCAAGCTACACCGCGACAAGTGCCATCATGACCCTCATTTTTAGGTCGTGACAGTACCATGATAAAATAATTATGTTAATAATTATTTTTTAATGAAAATTTGACAAGTAATAATTAAACGGATGAAATATATTTGTATTTTCATAAATACAATTATAGAAGCGATTTGATGGTTGGGGCCACATGACCCCATTATCTGTCTGATTTCTATTTTTTGAGCTTTAAGGGATCGTTTGGTACGAAGTCAAGCGGTGCAGGGATTAGCAATGCACGAATTAATAATGAAGGGATTACTTGAATTATTTTTTATCAAGTGTTTGATTCATTGTATTAAAAACTAGATATACCATGTATTGTGTTTGATTTAAAATGCTACAAAAATCTCCTTTATAATTAAATTAGTCGAGTAAAAATAAAAATGTGAATAAAAATTTGTTACTAATTTTTACATGTGATGTGCCATTATGAAAATTCTTGATAGTACGGTGTACCCTTCATATTCTATACTTTTGTGTATTATCTTTTCGAAGCTCTATTATTTATTCTTAAAACTGATTTTTTATATCCTCACTTAAATTATTTGAGGGTAAATAATTGTCATCTTAATAAATTAATTCACTCACAAAACATCAAATTTCAATTAAAAGTAAAAGTCGATAGAGTTATTAGATAAAGTATCATGGGATGATCCCTCCTAGTTTAAATAGGTTCTATTAACCTTACTGCTTCGTAATTTTGACTTTTGGTGATGAAATAAAAGTCGATATAGTACCACCACCACCACCCCCGGCAAAAAAAAAATAGAAACTAAACAACCCGTATTTTAAATATTGTATCAATTGATATTGAATTTTATTTAGCAATGGAAAACTCTCTCTGAAAAATAAAATTTGCAAACTAATTTATTTAAATAAATTTATTAGTACAAATATAAAATAAAAAATGCTTAAAAGAATTCGTGGGATATTTTTGTCTTTACACATATTAGTCCAATGATATTAAAACTCACCTATTACTAATACCACCAAATGAGATGGATTAATTATAGGGGAGCTTTCAAAAATAACTATATTTTGGTGGAAAACTCACCTTTCATAGCCACATTTTGCATAATTACTATTTATAGTCGTTGTATTCAATTTACGCCCACTGTATTCGATTTTATCAATAGTCTGTATTCATATAAAATATAAATACAGTACCATTTAGCTATTGTATTCGATTCACAGCCATTGTATTCACTTTTACTTAGTGGTCTGTATTAATAAAAACATAAATACACTACATATTTAGTCTTTCCAGAAACACTACCATATTTTTCTTTTTATTTTTTTATATTTTTTTCTTTTTCGTGTTTTCCTCATTTTTTCTTCTTCTTTTTCCTAATTTTTTCTATTTTTATTTTTTCATTTTTTTTATATATTTTTTCTCTCTTCTATCTCTCTTTCTTTTTTTTCTTTTTTTGTACTTATTTTCTTTATCATTTTTTTGTTCTATTTTATATTTTTTGTATTTTTAAAAAATATAACTACTCGAGCACAAGTCATTGATGATAACGTAAATATCATAATTGTTTATCTATTTGTAGTCACACCGTCATTTATATTTTTGTATTCATTGATAAAACTATATTTGTATTTGTATTTTAAAGTTCTCGCTTTTATTTGTATTTTGTAGTTTGCGTTTATATTTTTATTTTATAGTTTGCACTTGTATTTGTATTTGTTAGTTCGCACCATCATTTATATTTTATATAATTCGCACTTGTATTTTAAAGAACTGTTTTGTATTTGTATTTTATAATTGACTGTATATTATATTGGATTATATTTGTATTATGATTTTATTGTGTTTGTGTATTTAGATTATATTTGCATTTGTATTTTATTTTTATCGATGTCTTTTTATTTTTAAAGAATTATTTTGTATTTGTATTTGTAAGTTGATTGCATATTGTATTTAGTCGTGATTATGTATAATTTATCATTTGTATTTGTATACAAAAAAGTAAATGCATTAATTGTATTTTTTTTATTCGAAAATATATAAATATGCAATGTATCATTTGATACAAATGTACCATTTTGTATTTATATGTCAAAATTATTATTCGTATTTGTAAATAAATAAATATCACTCGATACAAATACAATTACAAACAAAGAAAACCAATGATTTTAAAAATACAAATACATATTTTATTTATATAAAACTTTGAATTATATTTATTTGTATCAATAAATACAACTCGTATAAATAAATACAAATAAATATTCATAAAAAGAAAATCAATCGCTCCTTTTCAATAATTAAAAAATACAAATGATAGTTCGCACTTGTATCTATATGTTATAGTTCGCATTTATATTTGTATTTTATAGTTTTCACTTGTATTTGTATGTTATAATTCACCTTTGTATTTATATTTTATAGTTCGCACTTGTATTTATGTTTGTTAGTTCACACAAATAAAAAGGAGAAAAAATAAAAAAGAAATAAAAAAAAGGAGAAAAAATACAAAAAAAGAAGAAGAGTAATCGAAAATAGAGAAAAAAATAAAAGAAGAAGGAGAAAAAAGAAAAAGGAAAGATGAAAAAAAAAAAAAGAAAAAAAAAAAAAAAAAAAAGGAGAAAAAAAGAAAAAGAAAAAAAAATACAAAAGAAAACGAAAAAATTGAAAAAAGAAAAGAAAGAGAAAACAAAAAAAAAAAAGAAAGAAAAAAAGAAGGAAAAAACCGAAAAAGGAAAAAAAAGTAATAGAAAATAGAGAAAAAAATATATGAGAAAGATTATGAATTGTAATTATGAAAAATTAATAGGCAAGAGGAGACTATGAATTGCAATTAATTTAAAGTAAGTTAAATAAGGTAATTAGGAGTCAATATTAGCTAAGTTATGTAATTATCCCATAATTATACCACCCTATAGTATCACGAAGGATGTGTAACTAATACTATCAAACATAGTACTAAATAATACCACACTTAAATAATACATAGATTATTTCTCTTAATACACCTTACCAAACGACCCCTTATTTTCAATAACCAGGGTGAATGACCAGTGTTGACATGGCCCAACACATACTCAAGTATTATAACATTATTTTTTTTTCAATTTTTTAAAGTCAAACTCAATGTAGCCGTCATTATTTGAAGACAGAATACGTCGTCAGGTTCCTCAACTTGACATTTGAAACCTTAAGTAGACGTTATTCATTTTAAGCACCTAAACCAGCTACAAAATGTATCATTTTGGCACATTTCGACACCCAATCTGACGCGTGAGGTCCATTCACTTTAACGTGGATTAAACATCCAATTAGTTTGTCCCAACTCATTTTAAATCGTCACATCCATATATATACCCATAATTGTATTTTTTTAAAAAAAGAAGATCAAAATCATCTTTCTCACCCAACCAATCTTCTTTAACCTCCATTAATAGAGGTAATTTTTGTTTTCCTTTATGAGCTTTTTTAATTGAGGTATTTCCAGGGAAACTCTTTGACATCGGGGAAATCTCTTTTCCTTGAGCTTTATTGTCATATTTGAACCTTAATTTTTAAAAAACTAGAAAATTAATTAACAAAAGAAAACATGGGTACTGTTGAAAGTTGAAGCAATTCAAGTTATATCTTTGTTCATCGTCGTATGTTTTCGAGCTTTTTAAAATATTGTTTCATTTTAGATTTGTTTATACTTGTTGTTTATTCAGGTGATGATTCTATTTGTTGTAAAGTTCTGATCGTGTTCGATCGATTGCTGACAGAGAATGCTAGTGCAAAGTTTTGATCTTTCAAGTGAATTTTGATTTATTTTTTTTTTGGATTAACGGTTGAGAAAAAGGAGATTTTCTTAGGTGTTTGTTCAGTTGATGATTCTGTATGTTCTTAAAAATTGATCATCTTTAAATGCTCATGAAATGCTAGTGCAAAGTACTGTTTTTTTTTTTCTCTTAAAGGTTGAAAGAAGGGATTTCTTTTACTTTGTATTTTAATAACTCTTTAAAAGTTAATTATCATATTGATATAATATAAGTATTACTTTTCGTATTTAAATTAGTAACTTAATTTCATTAGATTTTTTTTTGTAGATATATTTTTAGATAAATTTTTATTTTCCTCACGTTTTAGATTATATTCTTAGAAGTGATATAAAAAAAATATTCAAATAAATTATTCTGCAAGAGATAGAGGAGATTTGGGAATATCATTAAAGAAGTTTGAGCTTGAAAAAATGATAGAAGATAGTGGGATGAAATAATAGAAACGAAGATGCTAAAATTAAATGAAAAATGATTTAAAATAACGTTGTCACGTGCCAGCCACGTCAACGAAAGATGTCAAAGTGACACAGTTTATGGCTACTATAGGTGCTTAAAATGAACAATGTCCACTTAAGGTGGCAAAGTTGAAGATCGTGTCAAGTTAAGGAGTCTATTAATGTATTTCGCCTTATTTGAAACATGCTATTGCAGTGAAATTCATACCGTCTAGATATATCTATATATATAGGCACACACAAAAACACACTCCCTTAGTTTCTTTTGAATTGTCATGTTTTATTTTGTGAGAGGTTATTTAATTAATTTTAAAATCTAAATTAAATTAAAATAATTTTAAATTTTAAATTTTAAAATTAAAATTTTGATATATAGAATTTATATGAAAAGTACTATAAGTTGTAATTTTTATTTTTTTTAATATAATTAAAAAATACATCTTAAAATATTAATCAACCTTTAGTTTTTTTAAACTCTAAAAAGATAGATTATGATAAGTTAAAAAAAATGGAGGGAGTATATATTATCAAAGG
Source organism: Capsicum annuum (assembly GCF_002878395.1). Taxonomy (NCBI): domain Eukaryota; kingdom Viridiplantae; phylum Streptophyta; class Magnoliopsida; order Solanales; family Solanaceae; genus Capsicum; species Capsicum annuum. Next base: position 182,045,756 of record NC_061117.1, on the reverse strand, counting down.
ATTACAAACAAATTATCACTTTAAACTTTAAAGCTAAGCAAAATGGATAACAACTAAACCAAAAAAAAAAAAAAAAAGGGATAACAATTACATCTGCGTGTCTATTTAATTGTAGGTCAACAGACAGGTATAGTTATTGTTATTGGGGAGACAGTTGTAATTATTGTTATTGGTGTGTTAATTCCACGTATTTTCATTGAATTATTGAAATTTCTCATATTATTATTGAACTATTGATAATATTCTCAAGATCACTTTTTTTTTGGACAAAAATTATCATTAATCTATTACTTTATCTTTTGTATTATCATCATAACATTTTAAGCTAATAAATTTACTTAACTAAATTTAAATTTAATGAAATATTCATTAAATTATACCGCCCAATATATAACAAAAAATGGGTCTAATATAAAAGCAGAAATCCACCAAAATGAAATATATATTTTAAATAAACAAAAATTATACATATTGAAATGGTTAAAAAAATAAATAAAACAACATGGGATTTATAAAACCTTTTTTTGAAAAAAAAAAAAAAAGTGGACACTCTCTCCATTTCATATTATTTATAGATTTTTTTCTTTACATCTCTCACTTTTGGAGTTAGAATTTATAAAGTTAATGAATTCTGAATTTTAATCTTTAAAAAAAATAAATGGATTTTATATTATTAATACATATATATTCAATAAATTTTTAAAACAAATATATAAAATTTATACATATATATTAAATTATCTTAGTTTACATTTTGCTTTTGTTCACTTCTTTAAGGATGGGGGAATATTAACTAATCTTTTTGTCTCATATATTCTAAATTATTTGTCAATTTTGCTAGACTAAAATAAAATTATTATTTATCTTTATATTAATTCTTTTTAAAAATATAAAAATAATAATAAAATTCCAAAAAAATCTTACATTATTAATTTTAGTATTTATAAGATACTAATAGAATATATTAAAAAAATTACAAGGTAAATTAGTAAATTATCCTTCTTATTTATAACTTTTTATGGGATGCTTAGAGAAAAGTGGATAAATAATATGAAACGGATAGAGTGACCCCTTATATATATATTTTTAAAAAGGTCCTATAAAATGTCATGTTTTTTTTTTTTTAAAAAAAAGAATTAATATCTCAGCATGTATAATTTGTCTTTGTTTAAAATTTATTTTATTTTGGTGGCTTTCGTTGCTTTTATGCTAAAATCACTGTTTTTATGTATTGGGTGGTATAATTTAATGAATATGTCATTAAAATTAAATTTAAAATGTTACCTAAGAAAATTAAGTGAATTTAGTAGCTTAAAATGTTAGAATGACTATACAACAGACAAAATAATAGTTCAATGACATTTTTGTCATAAAAAAATAAAAATTACTTTTGTAAAATATCATTAATACATCAACGATAATTTGAGTAATTAACTCTATTATTGGGCATAAAGTACATGCAATTAATGTTAAATGACTATAATGTACTTATGTGGAATTGTATTGCCATTAAGCAACCTAATCGAAAATCAGTGCTTCTAATAAATACTAGAGGAGCATGGCCCGTGTCAACATGGGCCAAACAAGATATTTTGGCTATGTACGATAAGTTAGATTAGTGTCAATTCGAATTATGAATTATAAAACTTGAATACATAAAACATATTAACTATTTGATAGTATTTTTCAACGAGCTAAATTATCTTACAAGATAATTATGTATAACTTACTCATATAAATAACAAAATTCGATGCATTTTAAAGTTTAGATCTTTAATCAATGACTGAAATTTGCTACATTAAGTATTAAATATGGAATTAAAATTAATACATAAGACTTGACACTTGTTGTATAAAATAAAGAATAGTTGTTGAAAAAGATAAAGGGCTATTTAGTTATTACATGTTACATCACACATGGGTTACAATTAATAACTCAAAATTGCATTGTATTCCCCTACTAAGTCGACATAAACATCTTTTGCTTTCATTTCTCCTTCTCTTTTTATTTGTCAACTTGTTCTTTGAAGTTAAATTAAATTAATATTTTAAATTTTAAGTGTTTCAAAATTATAACAAAAAGAAAACTATAAACTACCATTTGCCATATAAATTTAAGTTATTTGACTTAGAGAACACGATAAAACATACTTTTGTAAATATTTTATCGAACTTTGCTTTTATATATGTTCCTTCCATTTAAACATAGGAGTCCTTTGTTAGAGTGTATACAAATAATTTTGAATAGGACGTATTTGTAATGTTTGCATTAATAATGTTTGTATTAGTAATATTGATATTATTTGTGCAATCATTATTTCTCATGCACTGTTTGGTGTGTTGTATTAGAACTTACCTTTTAATCTTGATATATTTAAATAGAAGTTTTTTTAAAAAAAGAATTGCATATACATTCTAAGATTCATATGAAATCTAGCACGGGTTCAATATGTGACACAAATAGAACTCAGATAATCAATCATACTTTTAATATGTATTTTAATCTAACTTGTTAACTATTGTGATTTATAATATTTAAATGTAATTTTCAAATAATATACGTTACTTTTCTTATCCAAACTTTTGTGGCATTGATAGTCAATTATATTTTAAAAATAATTTAAGTTTTTAATTATTGTGATTTATAACACTTTTCGTCTATTCCAATTTAATTGACACTAATATAATTTCGAGAGTCAATCAAATATTTTATATCTTTTAAATTTTTTAAGCTGTTAATTATTGTAATTTATAGTATTTTTTACTATTTCTTTTGAAATATATAACAAATTAAATTATTTTTAGATATTTTAAGTTGTTAACTATTGTAATTTAGAATACTTTTAATGTAATTTTCAAATAATATGTTACTCTTCTTGTCCAGAGTTTTGCGTCGTCGATCTCTAATTATATTTTAAAATAATTTAAATTTTTAATTATTGTGATTTATTATATTTTTTTCTATTTTAATTTAAGTGGCACAATGCTTAAATGATCATAATAATTAATTAGGGGTGATATGGTAAAATCGCGATTTAGCAGCGAAGCATAAATGTCTTAAATGACTTACAACAACTAATTAGAAGTGACATAGCAAAATTACTATAAAAATGCTTGTAAAAAAATTTAAGTGGACCTCATATAAGACATCAAGTTAATTTAAAATATCAAGAGTTATTTTATCATTTTTGTATCTTTTTTATTAAATATTATTGATTTTTAAATACACAAATGACTTATTATAATTAATTAAGGGTGATATAGTAAAATCATGGTTGAACCAGCTGAAGCAGGCATATTATAAATGTTTATTTTACCTTTTTAATCAAATATTATTAATTTTTTAATAATAAATGACTTATAATAATTAATTATGGGTGATATAGTAAAATCACGTATTGAATATTATTACATTTTTAATACATAAATGACTTATAATGATTAATTAGGGGTGATATAGTGAAATCACGGTTGAAGCAGACATGTCATGAATGTCTATTTTGTTTTTAATTAAATATTAGTAATTTTTTAATATATAAAAGACATATAATAATTAATTAGGGATGATATAGTAAAATTATGGAGCAAGCAGTCTGCTGAAGCAGACATGTCAAAAACCCTCTCTTATATATATATACTAGTTAATTTATCCGCGCTTCGCGCAGTCATAAGAATATAAATAATTTATTAAATTAAATATATAGATAGATTCTTATATGAAAAGAATACAAAATTAAAAAATATAAAGAAAAAAAATAATTACATCGATTCAACCACTTCTCAAAATATGTAGACGTACCATTTGATTTCATAGAATAAATATGTCAACATGTAATCATTTACTTTAGAAGTTGAAGAGATAATAAAATATAAAGGATTTTTTGTTCACGTATCTAAATTTTTTAAAAATAAATCAGATAAATACGATGTTTTTCAAAATTAAAAAGAAAGAAAAAGAAGAAATAAATAAAACATAACAGATACTTTTTCGTATATATAAAATTTTTCATAAATACCTCATTGTGTATATAAACTATTAAAATTAATTACCTCATTTCCCTCCCTCACCTCTAATTTCCTTTTATATTTCTCAAATTTTATGTCATGCATATTTATTGGTAGTCCTAAAAACTTAAACATAACTAAGATACAAATAACGAATATATTTCAATTAATAAAAACTAATTGATACATATCATTATGTTTTTAATCGTCAGTTGAAAAATAGAAAGGAAGATGAAATGAATGCATAATTGTCCGCGCTATTGTTGATATCCATTTTCACAAGTCTTTCACCATTTAAGAGCATCTTCCTCTTTTTCAAGTAAAACAAAAACATAAAAATCATAGTGGAAATGTAATACCCCGTACTTTTCCTAGCTTGAAAAGTTTTCCAAGAATGTTAGAAGCTTTCTTTGAAAGATGAATCCACTTTTTGTACACGTAGTATTTACAAGATTTTCACTTTTTATCATGTGGGGAATCGAATAAGATTTCCATCGATACCAAATTCGCCCAAATCCGACACTCAGGTGAAGAGTTAGAGCCTTTTTAGTGAGATAGTGTATCACCTGAGCTTTCAGCACGTTGCGGAGATAGCTCAAATGAAAATTGTCAATTTCTAGTGTTGCTCCGCGATAGTGGTGCGTCGCGCCAAACTTTCAGGTCACAGACAAGGTAGAAATGCGATAGCTCCACATCGCACCACTGTGCAATTTCCCATTTGTCACTTTCCAGTGACTTGACGCGATAGTGGCACATCGTGCCAAGGATGAAAATCAGGAAATTTTCTCATAAATTAAAGACGCGTTCAGGGTTAAAAGGGTCAATTTACCCTCTATATATACCCAATAACACGTGATTTAGCCATTCTTCACCCAAAATATATTAGTTTCTCTCAAGAACAAGATAGGGTTTCTATTGGGGATTCAAATTCAAGAAGCTCTCACCATCAATTCTCAAGAAATCACATCCCAGGTATGCGTAGTGTTCATTCATGGACTCCTTTCATCCATGAAGCCCAAGAATCTCTTTTCTAAATTTAAGTTTATGGATTTCTTTATGAATTTCATGTTGGATTTGTTTTGTTTATGTTGAGAATGATCAATTGAATTCAAATCCATGTTGGGTGATCAATTTTATATGGAATTGATTTGTATAAATGTATATTCATGTGAACCTATGAATAAACCCTAGATGATGAAATTAGAGATGAATCATGATGATTAATTATTGTATAATGTTGTCTATATGTACTATGCCTACCATGTGTTTGATTAAATGTCTAGATGAATGAACAATGCCCAACTAGCATGATATTATGAAATCCCCATATTTGTACAAGTTTATATATATCACATGTTTGATGAAGTGCTTCAATATATGAATTGTGAATTGTGTTGTTGGTCATGTGTTCACGTAAGTCATGCTGTGTCAGTTTCTTTCCATCGAGTCCAGTTTCTTTCCATCGAGTCCTGGGGGTACTTGTACCTGACAATTTAGCCGTGTGCCTAGAGCCATGTCATGTTTTCAAGATATTCTCAGTCAAGCTATGATTCATAGAACTCAGTCAGTCATATGACTCAGGAAAAACCCAGAAATGTAGTGAATCTATTATACCTACCTATTAAATCCGCGCACCCCCCTACAAATGGTATCAGAGAACAGCTATTTAAAAAGTACGCAAGAGATATATATTAGAGTTAGAGTTAGAATTAGATTTAAAGTTAACAAATTACCTACGAAAATATTAAATTAATTATGCGAAGACCATTTAAAAATAGAGAAGCTTTTAGAAAAATAAAAGAATCATTAATTAGTAATTATTCAGAATATATAAATCTAAATAAAACAAAAGAAAATCCACAAAAACTAGCATATTTAATTACATTAATATCTA
>NC_061117.1:181982658-182036857 GCF_002878395.1 Capsicum annuum | reverse complement strand
TATTGGATTTGGGCAAATCTTATACCGTTGGAAAGCTAATTCAATTTTCTACACAATGGGAGTCTAAATCTAGAAAATTCTATATGAAAAATTATATTATCTATCTTGGAAACTATTTTTTAACCTTCTAGGGATGAATTCTAGCTAGGAAAAGTATGAGGTGTTACAATATCTCCCCCTTGGAAATATTCATCCTCGAATATTGTTGATTAGACTAAGAAAACTGAGGAAATCTGAGGATATATGATTACATGCACAACTGAAATAAATTTATGAATCTGAATCTAAATCATTCTGAGCTTTTGAGTAATTCTATAAGCGCATGAACTTATATGAGGACAACTATATAGCTGAATCTGTGATTAGAAAAGGACTGAATTAAGGAAGAGTATTACCTTCAGCTAAATTTGAGTTTACGGAGAAGAGGTGAGGGTACTTGACTCGCATATCTTCTTCTTCTTCCCAAGTAGTTCCCTCAACACACTGATTCCGCCAACGAACTTTGACCAAGGGAACTTCTTTGTTCCTCAGTCTATGGATCTGATGATCTAAAATCTTAACTGAAATCTCTTTGTAAGAAAGGTTGTTCTGAATATCTGAGCTTTCTAAAGTAATCTCAATAGTGGAGTCACTGATGCACTTCCTAAGCAGAGAGACATGGAATACAGGATGAACGGCTAATAAGTCTGTCGATAAATCAAGCTCATAAGCTACTTTCCCAACACGACTCACAATTCTAAAAGGGCCAACATACCGGGACTAAGCTTCTCCTTTTTGTCAAATCTTTTTACCCCTTTCATGGGTGAAATCTTCAGATACACTAAATCACCAACCTCAAACTTGAGGTCCCTTATTCTCACATCCGCATAGGATTTCTGATAACTCTGGGCTGTTTTCAATCTTTCTCTAATCAACTTAACTTTTTCCATAGCTTCAAACACTGCATCGGGCCCAAGCAAAGTGGCCTCACCCACTTCAAACTAACATATGGGCGATCTACATCTTCTCCTATAAAGAGTCTCAAAGGGGGCCTTCTGAATGCTAGAATGGTAACTGTTATTATAAGCGAACTCAATCAACGACAAATGCTTATCCCAACTACCTTTAAAATCAAGAGCACATGCTCTAAATATATCTTCTCGAGTTTTGATGGTCCTCTCTACTTAACCATCTGTCTGAGAGTGGAAAGCTGAACTAATATGAACTTGGGTACCAATACCCTTCTGAAAAGCTCTCTAAAATTGGAACATAAACTGAGTTCCCCTATCTGAGATGATAGATAAGGGAACTCCATGAAGTCTGACTAACTTTCTGATGTACAACTTAGCATAGTCCTCAGCTATGTAAGACTTATGAACTATCAAGAAATATGCTGACTTCATCAATCTGTCTATAATAACCCATATTGAATCATGCTGACGATGCAAAAGAAGTAATCCTGTCACAAAATCCATATTACCTCTTCCCACTTCCAAGTGGGGATACTAAACTCTTGTAATGTACCACCAGGTCTTTGGTGCTCTACCTTAAGTTGTTGACAAGTTGCACAGTTAGCTACAAACTATGCTATATCTTTCTTCATACCATTCCACCAATAGATTTTTTGCAAGTCGCGGTACATCTTGGTAGCACCTGGATGAATAGAATAATGTGTACCATGCGCTTCCTCCATAATCCACTACCTTAAATCATCAACACATGGAACCCAAAATCTACTTTGGTACCTCAACTTGCCATCTCCCCCTTGGGACAAAACTGCTATCTTTTGGTCTTTAATTGACTCCTTCAGTTTGACCAAACTAGAATTTATATCTTGCTTCTCCTTCACTTCCGAAACTAGGGAGGATTTGAAACTACTCTAAACCCAAACATTTCCTTCAGCTGAATCCACTAACCTAACACCAAATCTAGGCAAACGATGCACTTCTCGAGCTAACTCTTTCTTATCATTCTCCACATGAGCTACACTGCCCATAGACAAACTACTAAGGGCGTTTGCAACTACATTGGCTTTGCCCAGTTAATACAGCACACTCATGCCATAATCTTTAAATAATTCTAACCACCTTTTCTCCCAGAGATTCAACTTCCTCTAAGTAAACCATATTGCAAGATTTTGTGGTCCGTGATCACATCAACATACACACCATACAGATAATGTCTCTAGAGTTTCAAAGCAAATACTACAACAGCTAACTATAATCATGGGTTAGGTAATTCTTTTCATGAGGCTTCAACTGTCTAGAGGCATAGGCTATGACCTTACCTTTTTTCAATAACACATAGCCCAAACCAATTCTAGAGGCATCATAATAAACAACAAAACTATCCGTACCAATGGGTAACGCTAAGACTGGGGCTGAAGTGAGCCGAGTCTTCAACTCCTGAAAATTCTTCTCACAGGAATCTGACCACAGGAACTTAACTTTCTTTAGGGTCAGTCTAGACATAGGAGATGCAATAGATGAGAAACCTTTAACAAAACAACGGTGATACCCAGCTAGACCTGAGAAACTTCTAATATCGGACGGAGAGATAGATCTAGGCCAATTTCTTATGACTTCTGTCTTTTGGGGATCCACTCTAATGCCATCAACGGAAACAATATGATCGAGAAAGGCTGCTGGTCTTAGCCAAAATTCACACTTGCTGAATTTGGTGAATAATTTATGATATCTAAAAGTTTGCAAGAAAATTATAAGATGATCTACATGATCATCCTCACTACGGAAGTACACAAGGATATTATCTATGAATACTATGACAAAAATATCTAGATACTATTTGAACACTCGGTTCATGAGGTCCATGAAAGCTTCTAGGGCATTGGTTAGCTCAAAAGACATGACTAAAAACTCAAAATGGCCATAACGGGTTCTGAAAGCTGTCTTTGGAATATCACACTCCCTTACTTTAAGCTGATGATAGCCAGATCTAAGGTCTATCTTTGAGAAATAACTGGATCCTTGGAGTTGATCACAAAAGTCATCAATTCTCGGAAGGAGATATTTATTCTTGACTGTGACCTTATTTAGATGAGGATAGTCAATGCACATTCACAAAGAACCATCTTTCTTTTGCATGAAGAGGACGGGATCGCCCCATGGAGAAATACTAGGCCTTATAAAACCTTTATCTAAAAGATCTTTGAGCTACTCCTTTAACTCTTTAAGTTCGGCTGGAGCCATGCGATATGGAGGAATGGATATGGGTTGAGTATCGGGAAGAAGGTCAATCCTAAATTCTCTCTCTCTATTGGGAGGCACCCCTGGGAGGTCTTTTGGAAAGATATCAGGAAACTTATTAACTACATGGACTGACTGTAAGACCCCACAAAATCCTAAGCTCAACTCAGTTTTTTAAGCTTGCTAAAGGGTCCCAGACTTAGAAAGTTCTAGCTAAGTATTCAAACTTAGTATTATTTTATCCTTCGTAAGTTGGAAACTCTATTTCATGACTCTTATGACCTTAAAGTATCAATCTTTAGATTGATTCATGATCAAGAATATCAGTGGTGTTCCCAGATGAGTTTTGCATTTTTGGGACCTTGTTTGAACCACATTTGGGAATTCAAAATAGTGCATTAATGCAATCTCGGTAGCCATTACATTAATTAATATTTTCCTTGGTTCCCAGTGCTAATTTCTAGTGAATCAACGTAGACTCGATGTGGTGCATTGTCCATTGCATCGATGCCAACGACGTAACGCATTGGCCATCGCGTCGATGCCAACAACGTGGTGCGTCAATCTGCACGTCGATAGTTTGACTTTTAGTAATTAAAAAGCCACATCCTCAGGGGTATTAGGGTCTTTTTCCTACCCTTATTTAGACCTAAAATACGAGATTCAACATAGATTGAGCAAAATATACTTTCTCTCAAATTGATCAAGAACAAGAACCCTAGGTGATTTAATTTCAAGGCCAAGGCTTGAGATTTTCACTATTTTCTTCAGGAATTTAGCAACCAACGTATGTTAAGTGTTCATCCAAGGGTTCCTTCCACCCTTGAAGTCCAAGAAACTCTTTTAAATTTCAAGTTGCTTGATTTTATGCTTTTCATGATTTGGATTCAAGTGTATTCATGATTATAATGTTGATTGGATTTCTATTTCATGATTAAGTGCAAGAATTATGTAAAAACAACTATTATGTATGTAGTATGATGTGAATTCATGTTAAAGCCTTGAAATTGTGATGCTCATGTATTGATTAGTACTATGTGCATATACAATGCCTTCCAAGTGTTTGATTAGTTGTTCATGAGAATTATATAATGAATTATATCATGTTAGCATGTATTCAAGTTCATGTCATGCAAGTGTTTGCTAAAATATCTCAATGAAGGAATGATAATGAAGTAGTTGTTTATCATGTTTCTAGATTGTGCCATGTTTTATAATTTATGCTATCGAGTTCTTGGGGTATTTAATACCTGACAATTTAATTGATTACCTAGAGCCATGGTTAGTATCAGGATATTATCAGTCAAGTCATGATCAGTAGTACTCTCAGTCTATTATAGAACTCAGGAAAAACTCAGTAGACTCAGTATCAGTCCAGTCCAGTTCAGTATTCAGTCCAGGCCTCAGTAAATTCAGCCAGTTAACAAAATTCAGTAGTATTCTGTCAGTCAATAAAACTCAGTGAACTTAATTCAGTTAGATAGTATAATCAGTAACAGTACAGTCAAGCCTAGTATAAATTAGGAAATCAGTTCAGTGTCTATTCAGATGGGAGTAGGATTCAGCACCGAGTTAACCCAGGGATTGGGGCATTCCTGCCAGCAGAGGGTTTGACCCTTAGTAGCAATCCCTATATTACAGAACTATGTAGCCAGCATAGGTTATGATATCTTCCTGCCAAACTAGGGTTGATACATCTTATACGAGTTTTTCTGCCAGCGAGGGTTGATGAAAGAGCTTCCTGTCAGAGAGGGTTAACTCACAACTTATCTTTATCCATAGAACGATACTGATACCCTTCCAACTGGGGATATAGGTTGGAACCCAATCTATTCAGAAAGGGCCATGTCGGTTAGATGATTACCTCCTACAGTCTAAGTTTTAGATTCAGTTTCAGAATAGAACTCAGTTCAGTTCTATATATTTAGGACTGTCAAATACAGTCACTCAGTTCAGTATGAAACTCAGTATAGTTTCATAGGATTAGGACTATCAGATACAATCCCTCAGTTATTAGCTACACAGTATCAGTAAACTCAGATATCAATAAATCGGTAATTTAGAACTCAGTATCCAATGTTATCACGATCTCAGTTATAGTACATGTATTCATGTATGTATTCCCATTTAGTTATATTCATGTCATCCAGTCAGTATTGTTCATGCATATGAACCCATGCATTTCAGCCTACCTCACTTAGCATACGAGTACATTTAAAGTACTAACGCATACCTTTATTTTACGCTATGATGTTTTATATCATAGGTTCAATCACGCGGTCTCCCGATCATACTTAGCAGTTCAGATATTCAGCTGACAGAGTTAGTGGTAAGTCCTCTTAGTTCAAGGACATGATGATTGTTTCAGTAGTTTAACTTATTTCAGTAGTTCAGAGTTAGTTGGGGACATATCCCATCAACTCCATATTTCAGACAGTTTAGAGGCTTTTCCAGACTAGAGTATTTTCAGATATATGTATCAGATTTGGTATTTGTTATACCGTATTTGATTTTACTACAGTATTGAACCTTATGGCATGTTTTTCACCTAATTTTTGCACACTAAACTATTATTATTCAGTTATTGCAGTAGGTACCAGTCATGGGTTAGCTTGTGGTCCTCCGGAATTATGAGCATCGTGTAGCATCTGGGGTACAGAATCAGGGCGTTACACTGACTGAATTGTTTGATCCTCAGATGTAGTGTCTTTAGCTCAACCAAGATGTAGATACACCCTTTGGAAATCAACTTTCTGGCTTTAAGATAAGATATGAAATGACTCTTGGAAGACACTGAATTACTTGACTACTTAAAGACTTGCTCATCTGGAAACTGGAACTTCACCACTTGGGTGCGACAATCTATGGTTGTATAACAAGAATGGAGCCAATCCATACCAAGAATAAGATCAAAGTCAACCATTTCTAACTCTATTAATTCTACTAACATGACTTTATGAAGGACAGTAATAGGACACTTTCTATAAATCTATTTAGCAACAACTGACTCACCTACTAGAGTAGAAACCAAGAAAAGCTCAGGGATTTTTCAGAACTTATCTGAAAATTTACTATAACTAATGGGGTCACATAAGAGAAACTTGACCCAGGGTTTAACAACACATAAACATCAAGATGATAGACACGAAGCATACCAGTAACAACATCTGGTGAATCCTCCTGCTCCTGATTGAATGGTAAGGCATAAAACTAATTCTGGCACTGACCACCACTGGTACTGAATGAATCACCCTGAGGAGGGGCTGGGCGACCTAGAGGAGCTGGTGCACTAGCAGCTGAGTTTGGAGATGAACATCGTTATTTCCCTGTCTAGTACACGGGCACTCTTTGATTACATGACCTACCTAGCCACAATCATAACAACCTTTCTGGCCTCATAAACATTCACCCGAATGATTCTTACCACACTTAGCACATTAGGGATGATTGGGCTTCCCACTCACACTATTCTAAGATTTGGACATAGAAAACTTACCCAACTGTTCCTAGGTACGGGAGAATTAGCTGAAGAAGGTGCGGGCATAGATGATCGATTTTGAAACTGCAAATGATTTCCTCCTCTAGACCTATTCTAACCGTAATTAAACTACCCTATCTTAGCCCTCTTATTTACTCTCTCTCTTTTCTTCAACTTTTCTACCTCAATTTTATGAGCATGCATTATCGATATAGCAATATCCATGTCTCTAATGAGTATAGCAGTCCTACACTCCTTAACCACCAACCCAGACAAATCAGTCACAAATTTACTCATGCTTGACCTAGGGCCAGCCATCTGATCAAGGGCATACTTAGACAACTGATTTAAATTGAGGCAATACTTCTTCACTGTTATTGAGCCCTGCCTTAGGTTCATGAACTCTTCTATCTTAGCTTTCCTTATCTCACGTGGGAAGAACTTGTCTAAGAACGTATCTTGAAATATCTGCCAAGTCATGAGAGTTGCTTTCTCCTCTCTACTTTTCTTCCACATCACTACCCAATCATATGCAACATTCTTCGGCCAATAAGATGCTAATTCTACACTCCCCTCTTAAAATATATGCATAATTTGGGTTATTTTTTTCACCTCATCTAGATAAAATTGTGGGTCCTCACCTGCCTTCAACCCAAAGAATTTTGGAGGATTTAATCTCAGAAAATCTCAAATTTTGGCTGCGGCTAAGTCACCATCTTGTTGAAGTGAGGCTGCAGCCTAACGATTGCCCTGAACATTAGCTGTCATAGCTTGGGCTAGCGCCTGAAAGGCAGCCCAAAACTCTGCATATGACACATTCTCATTCAAAGGATTTGCGGGCTGAGGTAGCTGGTTATCATTTCTGCATGCATTAGCTCGATGAGAAGGCATTTTATGTCATGTGAAAGCATGAGTTAGAAGTAGATAGAGACACAGAATACAGATAGATCATGAAAAAAGAGATGATTTCCTAAAATGCTCTAAAGCCTCTTGCTCATAGATGTGGCGTGCTTCACACCGATGATAAAAAATCTACGTAATATGGCTTGTCTGACTCCCTAGGACTCTTAAAACCTTAGGCTCTCTACCAAGTTTGTAACACCCTAAAATCTGATTCCCGAGATGCCACACAGTGCTCCGAACTACAAGTAGTCCTGAGCTAACCCTGGCTGCCCTTTCTAAATTTGAGTCTCAAAATAGGGAAACTATAAATGAAAAATCATAAAAAATGCAAAAAACTATCTGAATAATCAAATACTGAAAATTTGAAAACTGTAATTGAAATCTAAAAGTGAATCTAGTAGTCCAATAAGCCTCTACTGACTGAATCTAGAGAGTCACTAGGACAGGCCCCAGCTGACTCAAACTATCTAAAATAAATAATAAAACATCTACTAATAACTAAAAATATGAATAGGTAAGTCCTCAAACTATGAGGACTCACCAACTGCAAGGATGTAGATGAGATACTAAAAAATCACTGAGATACTCAAAAATCACACACGCTACTGAGACTGAGCACCTGAACCTATATTATGAGACAACGTAGCACATAGATGTATATGTGGATCAGTACTTTGAGGATGTACTGAGTATATGGGGGTGAATGCAATAAGTTAACAATATCATCACAATTTATAAAATCATGCATGCTAAAGGTAAATAACTCTCATAGGCTTGAGTAGTCTGAAAACTGAAGATCATAAATCATGAACACTAAAACATATATTATAAATCTTGTGATCCATTACCCTTAGTTCTGAAATCTGTATTCTGTTCTTATTCTCAAATCATATAGGCTAAGTGAAATCTGTAAGTCTGTATAGAAATACTTTATCTTAAAGGTTTAGAAATCTGAAATCTTATTCTAAATGGAAAATGCTTTATCTGAAGGCTCTGAGGAAATAGTTTATCTTTTATCTGAAGGGAGGTTCTTCTAACCAATATAAACTATGTGAGCATTCATAGAGTCTAACATTCTTGTCCCCCTAAGGAGGAATCCTCTCGTTGGGGAGAGGATTCATACTCCTGCCAGAGAGTATAACCTATTTGAGTGATCACATATCTATCATCCATGTAGAAGTGGGAATAACCTAAATCCTATGTTGGCACATAGTTTTGGGGTATGAAACCGTAATATTACCTTATATGAGCTTTTGAGTAATTCTGTGAGCGCATGAACTTATATGAGGACAACTATATAGCTGAATCTGTGATTAGAAAAGGACTAAATTAAGGAAGAGTATTACCTTCGGCTAAATAAGAGTTTGCGGAGAAGAGGTGAGGGTACTTGGCTTGCATATTTGCTTCTGCTTCCCAAGTAGCACCCTCAACAGACTGATTCCGCCAAAGAACTTCGACCAAGGTAACTTCTTTGTTCCTTAATCTACAAATCTGATGATCTAAATTCTAAACTGGAATTTCTTCGTATGAAAGGTTGTTCTGAATATCTGAGATTTCTAAAGGAATTACAACATTGGAGTAACCGATGCACTTCCTAAGCATAGAGACATGGAAACAGGATGAACAATTGACAAGTCTGTGGGTAAATCAACCTCATAGTCTACTTTCCATGTACGACTCACAATTCTGAAAGGGCCTCCATGTCGGGGACTAAGCTTCCCCTTTTTGCCAAATCTCTTCACCTCTTTCATGGGTAAAATATTCAGATACACTAAATCACAAACCTCAAACTTGAGGTCCCTTCTTCTCATATCCGCATAGGATTTCTGATGACTCTGGGCTATTTTCAATCTTCCTCTAATCAACTTAACTTTTTCCATAGCTTCAAACACTGCATTGGGCCTAAGTAAAGCAGCCTCACCCATTTCAAACCAACCTATAGGTGATTTACATCTCCTCTCATAAAGAGCCTCAAATGGGGCAATCTGAATGCTAGAATTGTAACTATTATTATAAACAAACTCAATCAACAACAAATGCTCATCCAAACTACTTTTAAAATCAAGAGCACATGCTCTTAACATATATTCTAGAGTTTGGATAGTCCTATCTGCTTGACCATCGGTCTGAGGGTGGAAAGTTGAACTAAGATGTACTTGGGTACCAAGACCCTTCTAAAAAGCTCTCCAAAATTGGGACATAAATTGAGTACCCCTATCTGAGATGATAGACAAGGGAACTCCATGCAGTCTGACTAACTCTTTGATGTACAACTTAGTATAGTCCTCAGCCTTGTAAGACATATGAACTGGTAAAAAATGTGCTGACTTCGTTAATTTGTCTACAATAACCCATATCGAATCATGCTGATGATGCAACAGGGGTAATCCTATCACAAAATCTATATTCACGTCTTCCCACTTCCAAGTGAGGATACCAAACTCTTGCAATGTACCACCAGGTCTTTTGAGCTCTACCTTAACCTGTTGACAAGTTACACACTTAGCTACAAACTCTGATGTATCATTCTTCATACCATTCCACAAATAGATTTCCCGCAAGTCGCGGTACATCTTAGCACCTGGATGAGTAGAATAACGTGCACCATGTGCTTTCACCATAATTCACTGCCTCAAATCATCAACGCATAGAACACATAATCTATGTTGGTACCTTTACACGCCATATCCCCCTTGGGAGAAAACCACTATATTTTGGTCTTTAACTGACTCCTTCAATTTGACCAAACTAGAATCCATGTCTTGAGTTTCTTTCACTTCTAAAACTAGGGAGGATTCAGATCTTCTCTGAACCCAAATATTCCCTTTAGCTGAATCCACTAACCTAACATAAAATCTAGCCAAATGATGCACTTATCAAGCTAACTCTTTACTATCATTCTCCACATGAGCAACAATGCCTATAGATAATCTACTAAGGGCGTCTGCCACTACATTTGCCTTGCTCGAATGATACAACATACTCATGTCATAATCTTTCAACAATTCTAACCACCTTCCCTCCTAGAGATTCAACTCCCTCTGAGTAAATGCATATTGCAAGCTTTTGTGGTCCGTTAACACATCAACATGCACACCATATAGATAATGTCTCCAGATTTTCAAAGAAAAAACTACAACAGTTAACTCAAGATCATGGGTTGGGTAATTTTTTTCGTGAGGCTTCAACTCTTGAAAACTCTTCTAGCAAAATATGACCGCTGGAACTTAACTTTCTTTTGGGCCAGTCTAGACATAGGAGATGCAATAGATAAGAAACCTTCAAAAAAATGGTGGTAATACCCAGCTAGACCTGAGAAACTTCTAATGTCGGAGGAAGAGATAGGTCTAGGCTAATTTTTTATGGCTTCTGTCCTTTGGGGATCCACTCTAATGCCATCGACGAAAACAATATGACTGAGAAAAGCTACTAAACTTAGCCAAAATTCACACTTGCTGAATTGGCGAACAATTTATGATCTCTAAGAGTTTGCAAGAAAATTCTAAGATAATCTACATGATCATCCTCACTACGGGAGTATACAAAGATATCATCTATGAATACTATGACAAACATGTCTAGATACTATTTGAACACTTGGTTCATAAAATCCATGAACGCTGTTGGGGCATTGGTTAGCCCGAAAAACATGACTAAAAACTCAACATGACCATAATGGGTTCTGAAAGCTATCTTTGGAATATCACATCCCTTACTTTAAGCTGATGATAGCCGAATCTAAGGTCTATTTTGAGAAATAACTGGCACCTTAGAGTTGATCGAATAATTCATCAATTATCGAAAGAGGATATTTGTTCTTGACTATGATCCTATTTAGCTGACGATAGTCAATGCACATTCACAAAGAACCATTTTTCTTTTGCATGAATAGGACTTGAGCGCCCCATGGAGAAACACTAGGCTTTATAAAATCTTTATCTAAAATCTTTGAGCTGCTCCTTTAACTCTTTAAGTTTGGCTGGAGCCATGCGATAAGAAGGAATTGATATAGGTTGAGTATCAGGAAAAAGGTCAATCCCAAATTCTATCTCTCTATTTGGAGGCACCCTTGGGAGATCTTCTGGAAAGACATCAGGAAACTCATTAACTACACTGACTAACTGAATTGTTGGAGCCTCAAACATAGTGTCTTTAACTCGAATAAGATGATAGATACACCTGTTGGACATCAACTTTCTGGCTTTAAGATAAGATATGAAATGAGTCTTTGAAGACACTGAATTACCTGACCACTCAAAGACTGGCTCATCTAGAAATTAAAACTCCACCACTTGGGTGCGACAATCTATGGTTGCATAACAAGAATGGAGCCAATCCATACTAAGAATAAGATTAAAGTCAACCATATCTAACTATATTAAGTCTGCTAACATGACTTTATGAAAGACAGTGATAGGAAACTTTTTATAAATTTGTTTAGCAATAACTGACTCACCTACTGGAGTAGAAACCAAGAAAGGCTCAAGGATCTTTTCAGAACTTATCTTAAAATTTACTGCAACTAATGAGGTCACATAAGAGAAACTTGACCTAGGGTCTAACAACACATAAACGTGAAGATGAAAGATATGAAGCAAACCAGTAACAACATCTGGTGAATTCTCCTACTCCTGATGGGATGGTATGGAATAAAACCGATTCTGGCGTTGACCACCACTGGTACCGGATGAAGTGCCTTGAGGAGGGGCTGGGCAACCTAGAGGAGCTGGTGCACTAGCAGCCTAAGTCTGGGGATGAACATCCCTATTTTCTTATCTAGCGCACGGGCAATCTTTGATTCTATGACCCACCTGGCCACAATCATGACAAACTTTCTGGCCCAACAAATATTCACTCGCATGATTCTTACCACACTTAGTACATTGGGGATGATTGGGCTTCCCACTCACACTATTCTGAGATTTAGACATAGAAGACTTACCCCACTATTTCTGCCTATTCCTGGGTGCGAAAACACTAGATTAAGAAGGTGCGAGCATAGATGACCAATTATAAAACTGGAAATGATTTTCTCATCTAGACCTATTCTGACCATAATCAAACTGCCCTATCCTATCCCTCTTATTTACTCTCTCTCTTTTCTTCAACTTCTCTACCTCAATCTACTGAGCATGCAACATCAATCTAGAAATATCCATATCTCCAATGATCGTAGCAGTCCTACACTCCTTAACCACTAACCCATAACGCCAGTTACAAACTTACTCATGCTTGACCTAGGGTCATCCATCTGACCAGGGGCATACTTAGACAACTGATTGAGCTTGAGGAAATACTCTTTCACTATCATTGAGCCCTGCCTCAGGTTCATGAAATTTTCTATCTTAGTTTTCTTCATCTCATGTGGGAAGAATTTATATAAGAACGCATCCTGAAATATCTGCCAAGTCATGGGAGCTGCATTCTCCCCTCTACTTTTCTTCCACATCACTACCCAATCATATACAACATCTTTCAGCCAATAGGATGCCAATTCTATACCCTTCTCTTAAAAAACATACATAATTCAGGTAAATATTTTCACCTTATCTAGATAAAACTGTGGGTCCTCACCTGTCTTCAACCCAGAGAATTCTGGTGGATTCATTCTCATAAAATCTTAAATTTTGGCTGCGACTAAGTCCCTATCTTGCTGAAGTAGGGTTACAGCCTGACAGTTGCCCTAAACATTAGCTGTCAGCGCTTAGGTTAGCGCCTGAAAGGCAGTCCAAAACTCTACATATGACACATTCTCATTTAAAGGATTTGCGGGCTGAGGTGGTTATCATCATTTCTACGTGTGTTAGCTCAACAATGAGGCATTTTCTATCATGTGAAAGCCCGAGTTAGAAGCAGATAGATACATTGAATGCATGATAGATCATGAAAGAAGAGATGATTTCCTAAAATGCTCCATTGCCTCTTGCTCATAGATGTGGCGTATTTCACACCGATGATCAAGACTCTACGTAACGCAGCTTGTCTGACTCCCTAGGACTCTCTAAACCTTAGGCTATGATACTAAGTTTGTAACACCTCAAAATCTGATTTTCGGGATGACACACGGTGCTCTGAACTACAATTAGTCCTGAGCTAACCCTGACTACCTTTTCTAAATCCGAGTCTCAAAATAGGGAAACTATAAGTGTAAAATCATAATAAATGCAGAAAACTATCTAAATAATCAAATATTGAAAATTTGAACACTGTAACTAAAATTTAAAATTGAATCTAGTAGTCCAACAAACCTCTACTGACTGAATCTAGAGAGTCACTAGGACAGGCCCCAACTGACTCAAACTATTGGAGCCTCAGACGTTGTGTCTTTAACTTGAATAAGATGATAGATACACCATTTGGAAATCAACTTTATGGCTTTAAGATAAGATATGAAATGACTCTTGGGAGACACTAAATTACCTGACCACTCAAAGACTAGCTAATCTGGAAACTGAAACTTCACCATTCGGGTGTGACAATCTATGGTTGCATAATAAGAATGGAGCCTATCCATATCAAGAATAAGATCAAAGTCAACCATATCTAACTCTATTAAGTCTACTAACATGACTTTATGGAGGATAGTGATAGGGCACTTTTTATAAATCTGTTTAGCAACAACTAACTCACCTACTAGAGTAGAAACCAAGAAAGGATCATGGATCTTTTCAAAACTTATCTCAAAATTTACTGCAACTAATGAAGTCACATAAGATAAACTTAACCTAGGGTCTAACAATACATAAACATCAAGATGAAAGACACGAAGCATACCAGTAATAACATTGGGTGAATCCTCCTGCTCCTGACGGGATGGTAAGGCATAAAATTGATTATAGCGCTGACCACCACTGGTACTAGATGAAGCACCCTGAGGAAGGACTGGGCGACTTGGAGGATCTGGTGCACTAGCAGCTTGAGTCTGGGGAAAAACATCCCAGTTTCCCTGTCTAGCACGCGGGCACTCTTTGATTTTGTGATCCACTTGGCCACAACCATAACAATTTTTCTAGCCCCACAAATATTCACCCGTATGATTCTTACCACACTTAGTATATTGGGGATGATTGGGCTTCCCACTCACACTATTATGAGATCTAGACATAGAAAACTTGCCCTACTGTTCTTGCATGTTCCTGGGTGTGGGAACACTAGTTGAAGAAGGTGCGGGCATGGAGGATCAATTCTGAAAATATAAATGATTTCCTTATCCAGACCTATTCTGACCATAATCAAACTGCCCTATCCTAGCCCTCTTATTCACTCTCTCTCTTTTATTTAACTTCTTTACCTCAATCTACTGAGCATGCATCATCAATCTAGTAAGATCCATGTCTCAAATGAGCATAGTATTCCTACACTCCTTAACCACCGACCCAGAAACACCCGTAACAAACTTACTCATGCTTAACCTAGGGTCAGCCATCTGATCAAGGGCATACTTAGAAAAATAATTGAACTTGAGGCAATGCTCCTTCATTGTCATTGAGCCCTACCTCAGGTTCATAAACTCTTCTATCTTAGCTTCCCTCATCTCATGTGGGAAGAACTTGTCTAAGAACGCATCTTAAAACATCTTCCAAGTCATGGAAGCTGCATTCTCCCCTCTACTTTTCTTCCACATCACTACCCAATCATATGCAACATCCTTCAGCCAATAGGATGCTAATTCTACTCTCTCCTCTTCAGAAAGATGTATAGTTCAGGTAATCTTTTTCATCTCATCTAGATAAAACTGTGAGTCCTCACCTTTCTTCGACCCAAAGAATTTTAGTGGATTCATTCTCTTAAAATCTCAAATTCTGGCTGCGGCAAGTCCCCATCTTGCTGAAGTGGGGCTACAGCCTGATACTTTCCCTGAACATTAGCTGTCACAGCTTGGGCTAGCGCCTGAAAGGCAGCCCAAAACTCTGCATATGACATATTCTCATTCAAAGAATCTATGGGCTGAGGTGGCTGGTTATCATTTATGTGTACGTTAGCTCGACAAGGAGGCATTTTCTGTCATGTGAAAGCATGAGTTAAAAGAAAATAGGGACATTGAATGCACAATAGATCATGGAAGAAGAGATGATTTCCTAAAATGCTCTGTAGCTTCTTGTTCATAGATGTGGCACACTTCACATCTATGATCAAGACTCTACGTAACGCGGCTTTTCTGACTCCCTAGGACTCTCTAAACCTTAGGCTCTGATACCAAATTTGTAATGCCCCAAAATTTGATTCTCGGGATGCCACACGGTGCTCCAAACTACAAGTAGTCCTGAGCTAACCCTGGCTGCGTATTCTAAATTCGAGTCTCAAAATAGGGAAACTATATATGAAAAATCATAATAAATTCAGAAAACTATTTGAATAAGCAAATACTAAAAACTTGAACACTATAACTGAAATCTAAAACTGAATCTAGTAGTCCGACAAGCCTCTATTAACTAAATCTAGAGAGTCACTGGGACAGGCTCCAACTGACTTAAACTGTCTGAAATGAATAATAAAGCGCCTACTAATAACTGAAAAATATAAATAGCTAAGTCCCCAAACTATGAGGACTCACCAACTATAGGGATATAGATGAGATGCTCGAAAATCACTCTCTTTGCTGAGATTGAGCAGCTAAACTTACTTTATGAGACAACGTAGCACATAGACGTGTATGTGGATCAGTACTTTGAGGATGTACTGAGTATATGGGAGTGAATGCAATAAGTAAACAATATCATCATAATTTATAAAATCATGCATGCTAAAGATAAATGACTCATATAGGCTTGAGTAGTCTGAAAAGTGAAGATCATAAATCATGAACAATAAAGCATATACTATAAATCTTGTGAGCCATTACTCTTAGTTCTGAAATCTGTATTCTATTATTATTCTCAAATCATATAGGCTAAGTGAAATCTGTAAGTCTGTAGAGAAATACTTTATCTTAAAGGGTTTAGAAATCTAAAATCTTATTCTGAATGAAAAATGCTTTATGTGAAGGCTTTAAGGAAATACTTTATCTTTTATCTGAAGGGAGGTTCTTCTAACCGACATAAACCATGTGAGCATTCATAGAGTCTAATATTCTTGTCCCCTTAAGAAAGAATCCTCACGTTGGGGAGAGAAGTCATACTCTTACCAGGGAGTATAACAATATCTGAGTAATCACATATCTATCATCCACATAGAAGTGGGAACAATCTAAATCCTATGTTGGCATGCAGTTTTGGGGTATGAAACCGTAGTAACTTACCCATCTCGGTGCTAAATATTACTCACATTAAACCTGTATGCTCATTCTGATGAAAACCCACTTTTAAAATAGTCTAATGGTTTATGATGAAAACCAACTGTATATCTGTAAAGCTAAATCTGTAATCTGAATTTTATAAAGTGGATTTAATATCTATTCTGAGACCAAAAGGTCAAATCTTTATCAATAATCTAAAAAGAATCTAATCATAAAGTGCTCATAGCACAATCAATCTTGAAATAACAATACTCATTAGGGCTTAGTGACCCAAGCATCAAACTCATGTTACAACATCTTAAAATTCATGCTTGATAATGTAAACATTTATAATTCATCATAAAATCTGAAAGTTTCTACAATATGCATGAAAATATGAACAAAATCATGTAATTCAACTTTTAAATTAATTTAAATCTCATAATCTTATGAATAGCAATATTAATTATAAACCCTAACTTCAATTTCATGAGAAATCACATAAAATCAAATAACTTTTGTAACTAAAAATAAGTTTTTGGTACAAGGATGAAAGGAGTATCCTTTTTCATAACCCCACATACCTTAATTGATGATCCTTGATGAAAAGCTTGAATCTTGGATTCCTATTATGCTTTTAAAGGCGAATTCTTGGAGTTCTTGTATTAGGAATCCTTAATCTTGAATTATCTAGGAGAATTAATGGAGGAATTTGGGTTTCTTAGAGAAGGAGCTTTGATGATCTAGGGTTTTCTTTTGAGAGGAAAGTGATGAATTTGGGCATAAAGTGCCTTGAGTATGATAAATTCTTTGTTCAAGACGGATTCGGGTTGGGTAAGTTACCAAAATACTCCTTTTAAATAATTAAACGGGCTGAAAAACACATCTTTTTTCCAAACTGGGTGCCACCGCGATGCGCCACTATCGCGATGGCACACTGGAAATGGACAGATGCCGCTTTGCGCCACCATCGCAGTGCCCCTTTGAAATGCCATTTTGGCCTTCGGCGTGCTGCGCCAACATCGCGGAGGGCTACTGGAATGGGACAATTGGGAAAAAGGTTTATCCGCGATGCGGGGCTATCACGGAGCCTCACTGGAATTTGAAGAATGTCATTTAAACTGTCTCCGCGATGCGCTAGTGGCCGAAATGACGGTGTTTTATGACTGAAACTTAAAATTTCCATAACTTCTCACTCGGTTATCGGATTTGGGAAAATCTTATACCGTTGGAAAGCTAATTCAATTTTGTACATAATGGGAGGTCTAAATATGTAAAATTCTATACGAAAAATTATATTATCTATCTTGGAATCTATTCTTTAACCTTCTAGGGACTAATTCTAGCTAGAAAAAGTACGGGGTGTTACACCCTCCTTCCCTAGGAAAATATATTTCCCACTTTTTCAGTAAAAGGATAAGGTAAGTGACTCCATTTACTTTGTAAAGTAAAATTACAATTTTGCCTTGCACTTTTTCAGTAACTAGATAAGGTAAGTGACTCCATTTACCCTATAAGATAAAATCATGATTTTACCCCGCACTTTACTTGTGTTTACCTTGTCCATTTTGGTATTTTTCAATTTTGATATGCTCTTTTGAAATTTTGAATTAAAAAACTAGCCCTTTAGGCTTCGAACTCGATACAAAGATACGAAAATTATATTCTATAGACAAGTGAAAATATAAAGTAATACGTGACTATTTACTTTCAGTTTAAGAAGACACAGAGCATAAGTATCTCAAAAGTCTAAAATGCTCTCGATTTCAATTTAATTTACCTTAAGCATGTATGTTTTTCGCACCCTTTTTTTAGATCAAAGAATTTTTTCAATTAAAGCGATGATATTAAATAGAGATTATTTTATTTATAGAATCGCCACTAGATTGAGTTGTGGTATTTCAAGTCACCTTATGG
Source organism: Capsicum annuum (assembly GCF_002878395.1). NCBI lineage: Eukaryota > Viridiplantae > Streptophyta > Magnoliopsida > Solanales > Solanaceae > Capsicum > Capsicum annuum. The sequence goes on along the minus strand of NC_061117.1, from coordinate 182,018,160 downwards.
AATTCCTAATCAAAATAAATGACTCTTTATTGATCTACGAAAATAGAAGGTCGTATAAAAAAATTTGTAGACCGAAGGGAAGGTATAAGACACTCGTCGAGTCCCATGGTTCTAGTACAATCACTTTTATCAACTTGTAGTTGACTTAAACTATTTTGAATAGATTATGTTTGTAGGACTTGATTCACTCATTTTTAATGTATCAATACTATCTGTCTATATTTCTTGGATAAAGCTAATAAAAGTTAATTTTAGGACGATATTTTCCAAGGTGCATAATTGAATCCTCAAGTTTCATATTAGTTATTAAGCGTATCGAGAAAGATATATAATTGCATTCTTAATCAAAATCAAATTCATCGGGCTTACAACTTATCTAGTGTTAGAGACATTTGGTTATATCTTGTAAATTTGAGACTATTTTTTTGATCCATTTTACTCTCTTTATTTTTTCTTTTAAATTTGTAGAGGGTCTTGAATTAATCTGCAACTCGCCTCACTCCCTTACAAATAAATGTTTTCACTTTTTTCTTTTGTTAATAACGATATATTTTGAATAAATTTGCAATATAACCTCACCTTAGTAATAATTTTTTGGGACAAACCAAAATCAGGCCCCGAGGGGTTCACTCGAGCTAGGACCTGCACCGAAAGGGCGCAGTAGGCATGAGTATGGTCCACTTGTACTCAATATGTATCATAGTCTGACCAAGCAAAGTAGTAAATAAAGCATACAAAATACACAATAAGGGCATGTCACCTCCAATCAGAAAATGTCCCACAACAGTAGTCCACACCGCTTGCACTAACAGTTCTAATGTATATCACATATAATACAACAACACACCAAGATATAGAACACAAGTATACATTATGTCATATTTAAATAGAACAAGAGAGAATATGTAGATACAAGATCATCAAATATAAATAAAGGAAGGTAAGACAAATACATAGATAACAAATCAATATGGCAATACAACACAACACAAACACAATAAAGTAAGTGCAATGTATATGATGATGATGATGATACATGAGGTCGTCGCACAACCTCCTGGATCGTCACAACAATCCCTATATACACCTATGGAGCTAAAGCTTCCCGACAACGGATCCAAGGAGGGTTCGTCAATCCATATATCTCATATCTTCTTTTCGGCACATCCCTTAGAAAGGTGTTATCAAGTGTTGCCAGTGTTTCTCAGATGTTGCCATGGTGGTACCAATGTTTCATGAATTAGTATGATATGAAAATGTAATGCTCCCAACAATCACAATGAGTATTTTCATGACCAACCACATGATATATTTCCGTAATCAACCACAATGACACTTTTCCACAACCACATGAGACAATATCCACTCATTATTTTTGTTTCATCCATAACTTCCATATGTCTTATATGCCAATAAAGTATGAATATAATCATGATACACCAATGGTGCCATACTAAGCATCTTAATAACATAGTACAATTATTCATATATATTCAAGGCTATTAATATCATATAGGACCCCGTGCGGTCACACATATCACATAATAACTCAATTTCGACAATTACATCACATATAGGCCCCCACACGGGGACAACACATAAATAGACATTTTTCGTGATTATTTTCCACCCTTAACATGAACTTTGTATCATTATTTACTACTCATCTCAGTCTGAAAGAGTTAAGCCATAACCTACCTCGAAAGCCAAAATCGGTCCTCTACGCTTAAACCCGTGACCTTACTTTTCACGAACAATCTTGAACTTTTCTAAAAACATCAAATATGAAATATACAAGTAAAAAAAAAACCAATGGCACCCATATTGACTACTTTTGATTCGAGGTCAAAACGGATCCCCAAAATGAGTTTTCAAAAAGAAGGGCAAACTCGAAACTTTATTTCAAAAATATGTTCCCTATATTTTTAGAAACCTACAACTAAAAACACAATTTAAATTGAGAAAAAAAAATTAGGTTCAAATCGGAAAAAAACCATTTTTGAGCTTTACCAGGTAAAATCTTTAAAATTTGGGTTAAAATCAAGAATCGAAGTTGTTTTGAAGGTTAAATTGATGAAAAACTAGTAATATAAGATAAAAAAACATTATTCAAGTGAAAAATGAGTGAAACTAGGGTTTAAAATCAAGATCTAAGATTTTTGAGATTTTGAGAAATTAATGAAGAAATTACTAAGAAAAGGGTGAATTCTTACTTTGAATCCGTAATACAACTAAGAAATGAGTTTTAATCTAGCTTCCCAAGCTCTTAAAACTTTAATTTTAATCTCTCACACTATTTTAGGGTTTAACTCCCAAGAGGCAAGATGAAAATGAGCAAAAATGGGTCAAAAAAAGGTGAAAATCTGCTATTTATAGTAGATTTTCTGCAATAACAACTTTTTCTTTGGTCGATCGGACTTTGACGGGGTTCTCAGAATTCGTTCAGAGTCCGATACATGCAAACGAACTATGCAAGCATACTAAATTTGACGTTTCAAATGCGATGGAGATATCAGATTTTGAAAGAACCATTATTTTTACAAAGTTGACTCCCGAAACCCAAAATCATAATTTTCCAAACCGAAGGTCAAAATGAGATTTACAACAACAACAACAAACCCAGTGTAATGCCATAAAATAGGGGAGGGTAAGATGTACGCAGTCCATACCGCTACCTCCGAAGAAGTAGAGAGGTTGTTTTTGATAGACCCCCAGCTCAAGATGAAGAACAGTCAAAATGAGATTTAAAAGCCGTAAAATCATACCAAACATGCTAACACCCTAAAATTGACATTATGGATCTGCTAGCAAAGTTAGATTCTCCATTCGAGGTCATTTCGATCAAATGTGGGTTCCACACCCTTATTTCCAATTTTTCGACCAATAGGTCGAAATGAGTTCGGGTGCACCGGAACCTGATCTAAAGGTCTACCTAGTCTAAAATCGATATTCCAAAATTGCTGGTGCAGTTCGTTTGGCCATTCATCATACGGATCAAAAGATATCTACATAACTCCAAAATAAGGCTCTCGAAGTCATCAAAAACCACAATATTGAATATATGATACCAAAATGCACCAAAAATCATGTCAATCACTCCCACACCCCAGAAATATCATAAGCAACTACGAGGAGGGGTAAAATAGTCAAATCATACAAAATCACAAATATCACATATTTCATCAAAGTTTTAGGTCGTTCATCACAACCACTAAAAATTTAGTTTGTCCTCGAGCTAAGGCAAGGAAATACCTGAATCAATGAAGAGCTGAGGATAAGAACTATGCATATCAGACTCGACCTCCCAAGTAGCTTCATCTACAGGTCGATGTCGCCACTGGACCTTAACCACAGGGATCACTCTAGATCGCAACCACCTAACATCCCTTGCCAAAATGGAAACCAACTCCTCAACAAAGGACAATCGCTTATCTAACTGAACCGACTCCCAATGAATGACATGAGACTCATCTAGAATATAACAACGAAGCATAGAAACATGAAAAAATGGATGAACAACTGATAGATCAAGGGGAAAATCCAACTCATAAGACACATACTGAAGAATCTCAAATGGACCAATATACCTAGGGCTAAGCTTGCGCTTCTTCCCAAACCTTATCACACCCTTCATGGGTAAAACTCAAAGCAAAACATGATCACAACACCTAATCTCAAGGCACAAAGTCTACGATCAGCATAGCACTTCTACCTACTCTGAGCTGCTCTAAGTCTATCCTGAATGACGCAAACTCTATCCAAAGACTCACGAAGCAAGTCTGTACCTTGAGGTCTCACCTCTAAAACATCAAACCAACCTACTAGGGAGTGACAATGCCTATCATACAACACCTCAAAATAAGTCATATCAATACTGGAATGGCAGCTATTATTATATGCAAACTTTGCTAAAGCCAAATGCTGCTCCCACGGGCTACCAAAACCCAACACGCATGTGTAGAGCATATCCTCCAAAACCTGGATAGTCCGCTCTGAATGACCCTCAATCTAGGCGTGAAATGCTGTGCTAAGATTAACCTAAGTACCCAACTTATCCTGAAAAGTCTTCCAAAAGTGAGATAAGAACATAGGACCTCAATCTAAAATAATGGACACCGGAACACCATGAAGACGCACAAACTCACAAATATAGATACGGGCCAACCTCTCGACACTGAATGAAACCCAAAGCTAAATAAAATAAGCTGACTTGGTCAATCAATCCATGATCACCCAAACACCGTCAGAACCATAAGATGTATGAGGCAAACCAATCATAAAATCCACGGTGATCTATTCCCACTTCCACTTAGGAATGGTTAACCTCTGAAGCTAACTACCAGGTCTCATATGCTTGGCCTTCACCTACTGACAACATAGGCAACGAGCCAAAAAATGTGCTATACCTCACCTCATACCACCCCACCAGTAATGCTACCTCAAATCACGATACATCTTAGTCACACCTGGATAGATAGAATATGTGGAACAATGGACCTTATCTAAGATCAACCTAATCCAATCACCCATTCTCAGCACATAAACTCCACCCCCAATCCTCAAAACTCCATCTGAATCAAGTGAGGCTTCCTTAGCCTCCCCACTCAACACCTTATCTCGAATCAAGCTCAATCCAACAACGTCAAACTGATGAGCTAGAATCTGATCCGTCAATAAATATCTAGCCTCCTCAAATGACAAAACATGCCCAGGTGTTGAAATATCAAGCCTAACAATATAGTTAGCTATAAACTGAATCTCTAAGGCCAAAAGCCTCTCCTGGGTCAAAAGATGAGCCAAGCTGCCCATGCTATTCTACTTCCAGCTCAAGGCATCCGCAACCACATTATCCTTGCCCGAATGATAGAGAATAGTCAAGTCATAATCCTTAATCAAATCAAGCCAACGACGCTGCCTCATATTAAGATCTCGCTGGGTGAAGAAGTACTGAAGGCTACGATAATCTGAGAAGATCTCATAAAAGACTCCATACAAGTAATGCCTCCACAACTTCAATGCAAACACAACTGCGTACAGCTCCAAATCATAGGTAGGATAATTTCTCTCATGAGGCTTCAACTGACGAGATGCATATGTAATCACCTTATCCTCTTGCATCAACACATCACCCAATACCTAAAGTATCACAAAAGATGGTAAAACCTATGGTATCCTTAGGCAAAGTCAAGATAAGAGCTGAAGTTAACAAATGCTTGAGCTTTTGAAAACTCACCTCACAAGCATCGGACCACTGAAAAGAAATCTTCTTTTGGGTCAACTTGGTCACCAGAGCTACAATGGATGATAAACCTGCCAATCAAACAAAACTCTGAATCTCGATGGGTGAAGTAGGTCTAGCCTAATCACGAACCATCACAAGCTTGGCTGGATCAACTATAATACCTTCCTTAGTCACCACATGACCTAAGAAAGAAATAGACTCCAACAAAAACTCTCAATTAGAGGACTTAGCATATAACTTCTCATTCCTCAATCTCTGAAGCACAATCCATAAATGCTCTTCCTGCTCAGCCTAACTCTTGGAATACACCAAGATATCATCTATAAATACGATAACAAAAAAGTTGAGATACGTTCAAAACACCCGTTTCATCAACTCTATGGATACAATAGGGAAATTGGTCAACCCAAAAGACATGACCAAGAACTCATAATGACTATATCGAGTCTGAAAAGCTATTTTTGGAATACCCGAAGCTCTAATCCTCAACTAGTGATAACCAAACCTCAAATCAATCTTCAAAAACACCACAGCACCCTGAAGCTGATCAAATAAGTTATTGATATGAGGAAGAGGATACTTATTCTTAACCATCACCTTATTCAGCTATCGATAATCAATACACATCCGCATAGACCCATCCTTTTTCTTTACAAATAAGACAGACACACCCCAAGGTAAAATACTAGGTTGAATAAATCCCTTATCCATCAACTCCTACAACTGATCCTTCAGTTCCTTCAACTCTGTTATGGCCATCCTATAAAGAGGAATAAAAATGGGCTTGGTGCCTGGCTCAACATCAATACTAAAATCAATATCTCAATCTGGGGGAATACCGGACAAGTCCGTAAAAAATACATCAAAAACTCACAGACGACACAGACAGAATCCAATGAAGGACAAGACAATCATACCATAAATAAAACACTAGGTTGAATAAATTCCTTATCCAACAACTCATGCAACTGATCCTTCAGTTTCTTCAACTTTGCTAGGGCCATCCTATAAGGAGAAACATAAATGGGTTTGGTTCCCGGATAAACATCAATACTGAAATTAATATCTCAATCCGGAGGCCTACCAGACAAGTTCATAGGGAACATATTTATAGACTCACGGACGACACAGATAGAATCCAAGGAAGGAGATAAAACAACACTGGTGTCATGAATATGGGCCAAGTAAGGTAAACATCCCCTCTAAACCAATTTATAAGCCTGAACACAAGATATAATCCTCTTAGGACCCGAATAAAGTGTACCCTTCCGAGCTATCCTTGGCACACCCAACGAAGCTAAATTCACAGTCTTGGCAAAATAATCTATGATAGCATGATAAGAAGCTAACTAATCCATGCCCAAAATAACATCAAAATCAACCATATCTAATACAAGCAAATCTACCAAAATCTCACTCCCCAAAAAAGTCACAACACAAGATCGATACGCCCGATCCACCACTAAAGAATCACCTACCGGGGTAGATACATGAATAGGCATGGCAAGAGGCTTACTAAAATAATAAAAACACAAAGAAAAATATACAGACACATAGGAGAAAGTCCATTCGGGATCAAATAATACAGATGTAGGTCTGAAACAAATAGGGACGATACCTGTAGTTAAAACATCAGAAGCCTCTGCCTCAGGTCTAGCTGGTATAGGATAACACTATCCACGACTACTAACTGGCTGAGTAGCCCCACGACCACCAACACGGGCTCTACCATCTCTGCCTCTTGCACCTTTGGTAGAACCCCTACCTTGCACAGTTAAAATAGGAGTAGCTCAAATAGACGATGAGAATAGTCCTTGGCCACATAGCCAATCTCATCACATACATAGCAACCTCTGCGACCAGTCTCAATAAGAAAAAGTACAACTGAGCCTGAATGGCCACCCTGAACTGCTGAACTAGAAGATCCACCAGCTGAACCCTATAAAATCACCTGCATTGGCCTACCATGGTATCCATGAAAACCTCTAAAATCTCTACCTTGATAGGTATGACTCCTGAACTTACCAAAATGACGCACCCTTTTGGCGCCTTCCTAAGATGTACTAATAATACTCTCTGTCATCTTAGCATGATCCACAATACTCTAAAGAGAAGCTCTGAGCACAACCATCTGAGATGTAACCAACTAAAGAGAAACATCCAAACCCTTCACAAACTTTTGAACCTTCTTAGACTCGATGGAAATAGTATTATAGGAATATCTGGACAGGGCATGGAACCATTCCTTATAGTTAAAAGCTATCTTAGAGCCCTTTTCCAAATGATCAAACTCATCTTGCATACGATCTTCTTAAACTGAAAGGCATAAATCTCTCTAGAAAAGACTCGACTAACTGATTCCAAGTCATCTCAAAAGAATCCCGAGGTCTACAACTGACAAGCGACCTCCACCAATCTTTTTTCATATCTTTCAACTGATAAGATATAGTATAAGCCACACCATTCACACAAAAAGAGTGAAACACAACTCATATACAAGGTATGAAAGAACTTCATACGATAAAAAATAAAATAAGGGAAATTTCCTAAAGACATCCTATAGCCTATCGAAGATTGATACGAACGTCTACGTATCGATCTGCGAGACTCTATTAGACATCCCATTCTTATACCATTGAGACCAATGAATCCTGGCTTCTCTAAAACCAATTTGTCACGACCCAAAAATCAGGGTCATGATGGCACTTGTCATGACGTACCTTGACAAGTACTCTTATCACCCAAACTGATATAAAAAGAGGAAAAGATAGAAATATTCTAAGGCAAGACTTCTAGAACAAAGCTGAACCATATAAGTAATCATAACAATGCAGAGAGAACTTATCCAAAAAATCAATCATGCCTAAAACCAGGTGTCAATAGCGTAAGAACTACTAATACAATTCAAGAGTCAAATACATCAGAAAAACAACCACAAAGGAATAATAACTGTCTCTGAATACTAATAATGACATAACTACTATAGAAAGATAGAGGTGAACTTCGGATACATGAATGTCCAACCACTACCTTGGAAGCTTCGACAATCGCCCGAGTCAATCAAGCTAAGGCGCACTCGAGCTAGGACCTGCACCGAAAGAGCGCAGTAAGAATGAGTACGGTCTACTTATACTCAGTAGGTATCATAGGCCGATGATAAAATTAATAAATAAAGCATACAAAATACATAATAAGGGCAAGTCACCTCCAATCCGAAAATATCCCACAACGATAGCCTACGCCACTTGTACTAACAGTTCTAATGTATATCACATATATTACAACAGAACACCAAGATATAGAACACAAGTATACATTATGTCATATATAAATAGAACAAGAGAGAATATGTAGATATAAGGTCATCAAATACAAGTAAAGAAAGGTAAGACAAACACATAGATGAGAAGTCAGTATGGAAATATAACATAACATAAACACAATAAAGTAAATGCAATGTATATGATTATGATGATGATGATGCTGATGATATTGTACGAGGTCGTCGCACAACTTTCAGGATCATCGTACAATCCCTATAAACACCTACGGAGCTAAAGCTTCCCAACGTAGGATCCATGGGGAGGGGGGTTGTCAACCCGTATAAAATCCACATATCTCATATCTTCTTTCTGATACATCCCTCGGAAAGGTGTTATCGGGTGTTGCCAGTATTTCTCAGATGTTGCCACGGTGGTACCAATGTTTCTTGAATGAGTATAATATAAAGATGTAATGCTCACAACCAATCACAATGAGTATTTGCACGACCAACCACATGATATATTTCCACTAACAACCATATGATATATTTCCACAATCAACCATAATGATACATTTTAGCAACCACATGAGCCAATATCCACTCATTAATTTTGTTTCATCCATGAACTTCCATATGTCTCATATGCCAATAAAGTATGAAAATAGTCACAATACACCAATGGTACCATATTAAGCATCTTAACAACATAATACAATTATTGACATGTATTCAAGGCTATTAATATCACATAGGACCCCACACGGTCACACATATCACATAATAACTCAATTTCGACAATTATATCACATATAGGCCCCCACACGGGCACAACACATAAATAGATATTTTCATGATTTGTTTTCACCCTTAACATGCATTTTATATCATCATTTACTATCTAACTCAGTCTGAAAGAGTTAAGCCATAACCTATCTCAAAAGCCGAAACTAGTGCTCTACACTTGAACCTGTGACCTTAATTTTCACAAAAAATCCCAAAATTCACTAAAAATATCAAATATAAAATCTACGAATAAAAAAAACCAATGACACCCATAATGACTACTTTTGGATCGGGGTCAAAACGAACCCCCGAAATGGGTTTTCAAAAAAGAAGAGCAAAATCGAAACTTTATTTCAGAAACATGTTCCCCATATGTTTAGGAACCTACAAATGAAAACCCAAGTTAAATCAAGTAAAAAAATGAGGTTTAAATCGAAGAAAAATTATTTTTGAGCTTTACCGAAAAAAATCTTTGAAATCCGTGTTAAAATCAAGAATCAGAGTTGCTTTGAAGGTTAAATTGATGAAAAACTAGTAATTGTAAGATAAAAACATTATTCAAGTGAAAATGAGGTTTAAAATCAAGATCTAAGATTTTTGAGGTTTTGAGAAATTAATTAAGAAATTACTAAGAAAGGGTAAATTCTTATCTTGAATCCATAATAAAACCAAGAAATGGGTGTTACTCTAGCTTCCCAAGCTCTCACAAACTTTAATTTTAATCTCCGGCATTATTTTTAGGGTTTAACTCTCAAGAGGCAAGATGAAAATGAGCAAAATGGGTCAAAAAGAGGTGAAAATCTACTATTTATAGTAGATTTTCTGCAATAACAACTTTTTCTTTGGTCGATCGGACTTCGATGGGGTGCTCGAAATTCGTTCGGAGTTTGGTACATGTAAATGAACTATGAAATCATACTAAATTCTACGTTACGAATACGATGGCGATATCATAATTTCAAAAAAAATATCATTGTCACAAAGTTGTTCCCCGAAACTCGAAATCATAATTTTTCAAATCGAGGGTCGAAATGAGATTTAAAAGCCGTAAAATCATACCAAACATGCTAACACCCTAAAATCGATATTCTAGATTTGCTGGTGAAATCATATTTTCCATCCGGATTCGTTTCAATCAAATGTGGGTCCTACACCTATATTTTCAACTTTTCAACTTTCCGACCAATAGATCGAAATGAGCTCGGGTGCACCGGGACCCGAAATAAAGGTCTACCTAGCCTAAAATTGATACTCCAGAGATTTTGGTTTAGTTCGTTCGGCCATCCATCGCACAGATCAAAATATATTCACATAAGTCCAAAATAAGGCTGTCGAAGCCATCAAAAATCAGAATATTTCATAAATGGTACCAAAATGCATCAAAAATCATGTCAATCACTTCCAAACCCTAGAAATATCTTCATGCAACTACAGGAAGGGGTAAAACAGTTAAATCACGCAATCACAAATATCACATATTTCATGAAATTTTTAGGCCATTACACAAATGACCACAGTTTGATCTATTAGACAATTAATGACTTGTCGGTCATTTTAATTTCAATTTTTAGCCTTTTGGCTATAATCAGTCTAAGATGCAGCTTTTATTCTTCTTTGTTATTTTTTTTCCTAAAAGGGTTTCTCTGCCATTTTTTCTTCTTCTTTATATTCTAATATTAGCCCGTCTATCATTATAAATGAGAAGATGATGATGCAAAAAATCAACAAATTTAAGTGTTTTAATGATACTTTTTTTTTTAGCGAGAACAACTCAATTTAGATATTATTTTGGGTGTTCATTTGATACTAGTTATAATTGATTTAACTAGCAACAACTATAGATCAGTTTAATGGTGAAAAATGGTGATTCAAGAGTGGTAAAGGAGCAAGCTGACATTAGTAGTGTTTGGATTGATTACATATTTTTTTTTATTGAGTTTTAAATAGTATTTGTGATAAGATGAAAATGAAAAAAAATACTATGAATATTTCATAGTGGAATATGGGTGGTGGTTTGGGCAATGAAGGTTCTCATCTCTAATTGTTGCCTTTAAGAAATATCTCAAAACACGTATCATATGTGTATACTAATCATAAAATATGTAAGTATTTATATAGGCTAAATACATATACAGGTCCCTCAACTATTCGACTTTTTCCGTATAGGTACCTCAATTAGGGCAGGTACCTATTGAACCCTTTACTCCATAAGACATTTCAATTGAACACAATTGCTGATGTGGCGCTGGCATGCCGTGGCATGTGTAATACACTCTCCAATAGGAGAGTGAGAGATGATAATTCATAAAAAAAAAAAATTAAACATAAAAAATCCAACCAATTAAAATAAGACATATTAAAGAATTAAAAAGAAAAAAAAACATCATCTTCTCCATAACTCTACCATTTTTCATTATTTTTACATCCAAAAAAAAGCATCATCTTCTTCTCCGTAACTCACTATTTTCCAATTTTTTCTACATACAAAAAATAGCATATCTTCATAACTCCTAAATTCTCAAAGCAAACATGTGAAAGATTCTTCCGTGATGTTTATCCGAAAATCCACTTGTAAATGGCTCCCTCACACCTCTATATTTTTTTATTTTTTTTGTGAAACACAACCTGACCGACTTCAACATTAATCAAAACAAATGTAATCCAAATCCATGGTCTTAGAGAAGCAACAATAGTTTGTTACCATCTATCAACATTCAATGTTAACTGAAATTGCAAACCAGGTTAACAGGAAACAACGTACTCATTGGTAGCAAGAATTTTTGACTTGTAATTGGAATCCTATAGAGGCCAAGAAAAAGAACAGGAAAAAAGCCTCACACCTCCATATCTCACATTCAATAAAGGAACCAACCCACCAAAGAGCACCATGAAGAACAACACACCAAAGAAGCTAATACTAGCAACCTTCTTAGTTTTCACCTCACTCCTCTTTTTCTCAACGTTCTTGCTACTTTTTGGCGCAGGCGTTGCTGCATGAGTTTTCAATTTCAAAATTGGAACCGATTCTTCCTCAACATTATTACCATTATCACTTAACGAAAAAGTAGTCGACTTTTGGATTTTACTTGCGTTATTCGAATTTTCACTACACTTTTTCCTCTTCAATATCGAGCTACATTTACTTATACCAGCATTAACACACCCAACTTTAAATTTTTGTTCAAAAATAACACCTTTCAACGAATTTTTACCTGAATTCGGAGAAGAATGTACCGATTTATTTGAATCAGATTGATAATTCAGCCCTTCTGAGAGATTTGAATTGTTCAAAAAGAAATGTTTCTGTATGTTAAAAAATGGAGAACTATCTTTTTTCTTGTCTGCTAAAAAATGAAGAAAGTAAGTTTGTAAGGGAAGAGGGAGGGAAGGAGGGGAGAGGAAGGATCGGGTAGGTTGAGTTTGTTTTGGGGGAGGGGTATTAATGATTTTGTTTAACAAAAATTTAGATTTAATTATATTAGAAATTTATTTTTATAATTATTTTAAATTAAAATGCCACGTGTAGTCATTTAATTCGTCACTTTACCACATCATCAACGTGTGTATTACGTGCATTTTACATTTTTTGTCACGTCAGTAAATTGGGCTCAATTGAGAGCATTTGTGAAGGAGCAAAGTATTCAATAAGTACCTGGCTTAATTGAGGTGCCTATACGGAAAAAGTAAAATAGTTCAAGGGGCTGCATATGTATTATCATATACTTATTATATATAAATCTGTGTATACTAATCGTAAAATATGTAAGTATTTATATATTTATCATATACTTATTATATATAAATTATATAGATGGTACACTTATTGTAGCAGATGTGTATAGAAATTATAAAATTATTGTATAGAATATGTATCTGAATAATTATTACATCTAAAGGTTGACAAGATGAGTATAGAAACTATATAATTGTTATATAGAATATGTATTATTGTTGTATAGAAAATGTATAACTATCGTATAAAATATGTATTTGTGTATGATGTGTATATAAATTGTATCATTATTGTATATAAGATTTCTATAGAAACTGTATTATTTTTCAAATATTATTTATATATAATTTAGATTACTCTAAGAGATGAGATTATAGGGGGGGGGGGGGGGGGGAAGATATAGGGGTACGGTTAAGACAAGGTGTATTGGAGAGTGAGGACGACCCAATGATTGTGAAGTTCACTGGTTGAATATAATTTTTTTACTTTCACGAAGTCATTTTTCTAGAATTTTAAGAAGCTTATTTTCCTAAAAAAGATATTTTTTTCAAAATTATAACCAATTAAATGTGTAAAAAAAACATAATGAACACATCATTTGTTTATTTAAAGTCGAGTTCTATTTTGTTTTTGTTTGCTAATTCTCTTTCATAACTCATTCTTATAAATAAAGCCTTTTAAAAATATCAAATATATGACCATTGTTTTTTTTTATAATTATGAAGATTTATCAAACAAGACTAATTAATGTATCACTAAATTGAATTAATTATGTAATTAATACAAATATTACGTAAGTTAAATTTAAAATTAAATTAAATTTATTATTTTTTATCATTAATTTGGACCCAGATTTTGCACAGGCCTCATGCAACTAGTTTAAACAATAAGAAGGAAAAATTACCTAAATGAACAACATATATTTGTAAATTATTAAAATCCCCTCACTTCTAAAATATTACTTAAATCCCAATATTTATAATTTTTTGGTAAAGTTGAAATACAAGTTTACATCTCCTTTTCTGAAGTAGTAACTTCACGAAAAATTAACCCATTTTCTCCTCTTTGTATGCCTAAATTCAAGCAGCAGTTTCTATCCAATTTCTCTCTCTAATTCAAATCCTTGAATTAAGGTAAATTTTCTCCCTAAAACCAATTTCAATTTCTTCTATTCTGATTTTACGTTCTTTTTTTTCAAAACATAATTTTGCGATTGGGTTTACAAAGTGATTTTTTAATATATTGGTTGTGCAATTTCTTTGATTATCGTTTGTTTAGGCTACATTAATTTGAATTAATATATTGAATAGAGATTCAGGAATATACTGGATATGTTGTTGTTGATGTTGACTTCTCCTTTGTTCTTGTTTTTGTTTTGTGTTCTTGTTTTTGTTGGTAAATGACTCAAATTTTTCTTTTCATCTTTAGTAGTTCATATCTATGGGTGTGTTACTACAATTTTCTCTTCTATTTCTTATATGATTGTCATGTTATTTTCTCATTTATGTTGCATTCTTGAGGTAGGCGTCTATTACAGACTGACCATCCTTTTTAACTGGCTCTAACATTTACGTGGCCTTAATCTCTAAACACTAAAATGTGTCTTTAATTTAACGTTCTGATTAGTATGCATCTGGCGTTATTATGAACAAGATTTTAATTTGTTGGAAGTTATTTGCTTTATTTCATTTTATTTGGAACTTTGATTTGATGAGAAAATATGAACTTTAAGCATTTTAAGAAGGTCTGTTCATTCAAATGTATTTTCATGTTCAAATCCGTTGAATATTAGGCCAAGATACATATTTAGATATGTATGATACGTTTTAAAATTTCTTGTATATTTGGTTCTTTGTTAATGATTTTATATGTATCTTGTGTTTATGAAGTATTATTGAAATTAACATAACAAAAGATACATGTTTATAAGCTTATAGATACATATTGTTTTATCTTGTATCAATGGTCTACTGTTAATGCATTTAAACGTATCTTGTGTTGTTTAACTTTTATTGAAATAAGCATTACAATAGGTACATGTTATTTTATCCAAGATACATAGTGTACTATCTTGTATATATGGTTACCTGAGAATGCATTAAAATGTATCTAGTGTTTTTTAAGTATTATTGAAATAAGCAAACAAAATATACATGTTTTTAAGCTTAAAGATACACATTGTATTATCTTGTATAAATTGTTATCTGTTTATGCATTTATATGTATCTTAATCACATCGATTTCTTTCTTTGGAAAAAGTGTACTATTTTTGCTTCAATACATTGATGTTCTGAATGTGAGTTTACTAGTGTAGTCATTCTGTATTTGATTCATATTTTTGGTTTTGCAAAAGAAGCTTTAATTCAGTCCTTGACATAATATCTATTGCTGATTTTGTGACCAAGCTTACCGCTCGATGTGAACTTTGTGATGAACGTGCTTCTTTCACCTTGAGGGAGATAAAGGAGACGAGGATGGAGTTGATTGCACGAGAAAAAATATATATACCCGTGTGCCACAAGCACTATGTGAGTGGGCAAGTAGTCAAAGAAACTGCTAGATGTGTTCTGGAGTGGCAGAAGGTTGAATACGGCTCTATTTTGTAATATCTCAAGCGCCACTTATCTTTACAATATAATAGGGGTATTGGTGCAACTTTTCATGTATGAAGCTTTGCACTTTCAATAGCTAGGTAGTAAATAGGACATTTGCTTAGAAATGTTAAGAAACTATTGTAGTTCCAAGTCTCTTATCTTCCAAAGTCTTTGAGGACAGAGTTACTCGAGATTGTCTTCTTCTACATTGTCTTGCATATTGATTATATATTCAAAGCTCTATGAAAAACTGAATTTAGATTTTTGATATTGATGATCACATGTTTCCCAGGATTATTGCTTACAAGAACCGAGCTACGTAATATTAGAACTCTTGCTAAAGCATGATGACACATTTCTTCTCTATATTCCTGCAAAAAGAAAATGAATCTTAAATCAGCTTTTATAACCATAAACTGCACAATCATGTATAATATGTATCTTTAACAATACTCATCCGTATCTTTCGTATGCTTATATAGATAAAAATAAAACATCACAAGATACATAATTATACTCAAATAAGATGTTATAAAAATAAGATGTTTCTTAACGTACTGGAAAATAAAATGATAGATACATAAACTGCACAATCGTGTACAATATGTATCTTTAACAATACTCATATGTATCTTTCATATGTTTATATAGCTAAAATTAAAATATCATAAGATACATAATTATACTCAAATAAGATGTTACAAAAATAAGATGTTTCTTAACGTACTGGAAAAAAATGATAGATACACAAACTACACAATCATGTGCAAAATATATTTTTAATAATACTCATTTGTATCTTTCGTATATTTACATAGCTAAAATTAAAACATCACAAGATACATGATTATACTCAAATTTAGCACTATATATACAAAAACACGAAAGTTGTATCATGAACACAAAAAAGTTATGTATCTCGGTCATATTAACATAAATAAAAATAGTTACATCAAAAAACTTATCAATTTAAAGTTAGATACATAATTACTTAAACTAGAGACAATTAACAAAAACAAATACATTAAACAAGATACATACCTTTTCTTGTCCGATCTATTCGTATAGAAGTTGAAGGAATACTCAATTGCATTACGAATAAACAAAGGTGCCGCATTACCATCAACTATGTAATGATTCCATCACTTTTATAACCCTCGTAATTTGTATCATTAATCCAAACTCCGGAATGACGTAACAATACGGAAATGTTCATTACAAGTACGTCAAAGAAAATCAACAAACGTGAAAAAAAAAGTTGGAGTTTTCTGGAAAGTGATAAAGGAAGATATTTGGTTTAAGAATATGGAATAAGAAACAAATATCCTTTTTTTGTGGGATTTTATTGAGCATTTACTATTATTAGTTATCTTAATTTCTACATTTAAGGAAATTTAACCGTTACAAGCCTTAATTTAAGCAAATTAGTTTACTAACTATATGTATCTCAAGGATGTTTCTAACGTTAATTAAATGTATCTTCAACGGATAAATATTGGAATTTTATAAAATTAAAAAAAATGTTGGGATTTTAGGTAAATATTGGCAAACATGTCGGGATATAGGTAAATTATACTTAGAATACCTAAATGAACAACTTATATTTCTAAATTACTAAAAATCCCCAAACTTCTAAAATAGTACTTAAATCCCAACATTTATAATTTTTTGGTAAAGTTGAGATACAAGTTTACATCTCCTTTTTTGAAGCAGTAACTTTACCAAAATTTAACCCATTTTCTCCTCTTTCTATGCCTTAATTCAAGAAGCAGTTTCTATCCAATTTCTCTCTCTAATTCAAACCCTTGAATTAAGGTAAATTTTCTCCCAAAAATCAACTTCAATTTCTTCTATTCTGATTTTACGCTGTTTTTTTCCAAAAAATAAATTTACTATTGGGTTTATAAAGTGATTTTTTAATATTTTTTGTTGTGCAATTTCTTTGATTATGATTTGTTTAGGCTACATTATTTTGACTTAACATATTGAATAGAGATTTAGGAATATACTGAGTATGTTGTTGTGGATGTTGACTTCTCCTTTGCTATTGTTTTCTATTTTGTGTTCCTGTTTTTGTTGGTTAATGACTCAAATTTTTTCTTTTCATCTTTACTAGTTCATATCTATGGCAGTGTTACCACAATTTCCTCTTCTATTTCTAATATGATTGTCATGTTATTTTCTCATTTATGTTAAATTCTTGAGGTAGGCGTCTATTACTGACCGACCACCCTTTTTAACTGGCTCTAACATCTATGCGGCCTCAATCTCTAAATACTAAAACATGATATACTTTCGTCTTTAATTTAACGTTCTGATTAGTATGCATCTGGCGTTATTATGAACATGATTTTAATTTGTTGGAAGTTATTTGCTTTATTTCATTTGATTTGGAACTTTGATTTGATGAGAAACAATGAACTTTAAGCGTTTTAAGAAGGTCTGTTCATTCAAATGTATTTGCATGTTCAGATCCGTTGAATATTAGGCCGAGATACATACTTAGACATGTATGATACGTTTTACAATTTCTTGTATACCTGGTTCTTTATTTATGATTTTATATGTATCTTGTGTTTATTAAGTATTATTGAAATTAACATAACAAAAGACACATGTTTATAAGCTTATAGATACATATTGTTTTATCTTGTATCAATTGTCTACTGTTAATGCATTTAAATTTATCTTGTGTTGTTTAACTTTTATTGAAATAAGCATTACAATAGATACATATTATTTCATCCAAGATACATATTGTACTGTCTTGTATATACGGTTACTTGCGTATGCATTAAAATGTATCTAGTGTTTTTTTAAGTATTATTGAAATAAACAAACAAAAGATACATATTTTTAAGCTTAAAGATACACATTGTGTTATCTTGTATAAATTGTTATCTGTTTATGCATTTATATGTATCTTAATGACATCGATTTCCTCCTTTGAAAAAGTGTTTTGTTTCTGCTTCAATGCATTGATGTTCTGAATGTGAGTTTACTAGTGTAGTCATTTTGTATTTGATTCATATTTTGGGTTTTGCAAAAGAAGCTTTAGTTCAGTCCTTGACATAATACCTATTGCTGATTTTGTGACCAAGCTTACCGCTCGATGTGAACTTTGTGGTGAGTGTGCTTCTTTCGCCTTGATGAAAATAGAGGAGACGAGGATGGAATTTATTGCACGAGCAAAAATATATATGCCCATGTGCCACAAGCGCTATATGAGTGGGCAAGTAGTTAAAGAGACTGCTATATGTGTTCTGGAGTCTCAGAAGGTTGATGCGACTCTATTTTGTAATATCTCAAGCACCACTTGTCTTTACAATATAATAGGGGCATTGGTGCAACTTTTCATGTATGAAGCTTTGCACTTTCAATAGCTAGGTAGTAAATAGGACATTTTCATAGAAATGTTAAGCAACTATTGTAGTTCCAAGTCTCTCATCTTCCAAAGTCTTTGAGTATAGAGTTGCTCGAGATTGTCTTCTTCTACATTGTCTTGCATATTGATTATATATTCAAAGCTCTATGAAAAACTGAATTTAGAGTTTTGATATTGATGATCACATGTTTCTCAGGATTGTTGTTTACAAGAACCTAGCTACGTGATATTAGAACTCTTGCTAAAGCTTGATGGCACATTTCTTCTCTATATTTCTGCAAAAATAAAATGAATCTTAAATCAGCTTTTATAAACATAAACTGCACAAACATGTATGATATGTATCTTTAACAACACTCATATGTATCTTTCGTATGTTTATATAGCTAAAAATAAAACATCACAAGATACATAATTATACTCAAATAAGATGTTTCTTAACGTACTAGATAATAAAATTATAGATACATAAACTGCACAATCGTGTATAATATGTATTTTTAACAATACTCATATGTATCTTTCGTATGTTTATATAGCTAAAACTAAAATATCATAAGATACATAATTATACTCAAATAAGATGTTACAAAAATAAGATGTTTCTTAACGTACTGGAAAACAAAATGATAGATACATAAACTGCACAATCGTGTACAAAATATGTTTTTAACAATAGTCATATGTATCTTTTGTTTATTTATATAGCTAAAACTAAAACATCACAAGATACATAATTATACTAAAATTTAGCACCATATATACAAGAATACGAAAAATATATCATGAACACAAAAAAATTATGTATCTCGGTCATATTAACATAACGAAAAATAGTTACGTCAAAAAACTTATCAATTTAAAGTTAGATACATAATTCATTAAACTAGAGACAATTAACAAAAACTATTACGTTAAACAAGATACATATCTTTTCTTTTCTGATCTTTTCGTATAGAAGTTGAAGGAATATTCAATTGCGTTACGAATCAACAAAGGTGCCGCATTACCATCAACTATGTAACGATTCCATCACTTTTATAACCCTCATAATTTGTATCATTAATTCAAACTCCGGAATGACGTAACAACATGGAAATGTTCATTACAAGTACGTCAAAGAAAATCAAAAAACGTGAAAAAAAAGTTGGAGTTTTCTGGAAAGTGATAATGGAAGATATTTGGTTTAAGAATATGGAATAAGAAACAAATATCCTTTTTTTTGTGGGATTTTATTGAGAATTTACTATTATTAGTTATCTTAATTGCTACATTTAAGGAAATTTAACCTTACAGGCCTTAATTTAAACAAATTAGTTTACTCACTATATGTATCTCAAGGATGTATCTAACGTTAATTAAATTTATCTTCAACGGGTAAATATTGGGATTTTATGAAATTAAAAAAATGTTGGGATTTTTGGTAAATATTAACAAACATGTCGGGATATAGGTAAATTATACTAAGAAAAATTACCTAAATGAACAACTTATATTTCTAAATTACTAAAAATCCCCCCACTTCTAAAATATTACTTAAATCCCAACATTTATAATTTTTTGATAAAGTTGAGATACAATTTTACATCTCCTTTTCTGAAGCAGTAACTTTACCAAAAGTTAACCCATTTTCTCCTATTTATATGCCTTAATTTAAGCAGCAGTTTCTATCCAATTTCTCTCTCTAATTCAAACCCTTGAATTAAGGTAAATTTGCTCCCTAAAATCAACTTCAATTTATTCTATTCTGATTTTACGCTCTTTTTTTCCAAAACATAATTTTTCGATTGGGTTGACAAAGTGATTTTTTAATATTTTTGTTGTGCAATTTCTTTGATTATCGTTTGTTTAGACTACATTATTTTGAATTAACATTATGAATAGAGATTCAGGAATATACTGGGTATGTTGTTGTTGATGTTGACTTCTCCTTTGCTATTATTTTCTATTTTGTGTTCCTGTTTTTTTAATTAATGACTCAAATTTTTCTTTTCATCTTTACTAGTTCATATCTATGGCAATGTTACTACAATTTCCTCTTCTATTTCTTATATGATTATCATGTTATTTTCTCATTTATGTTGAATTCTTGAGGTAGGCGTCTATTACTGACTCACCACCCTTTTTTAATTGGCTCTAACATCTATATGGCCTCAATCTCTAAACACTAAAACATGATAGCCTTTCGTCTTTAATTTAACATTCTCATTAGTATACATCTGGCGTTATTGTGAACATGATTTCAATTTGTTGGAAGTTATTTGCTTTATTTTGTTTGACTTGGAAATTTGATTTGATGAGAAACAATGAACTTTAAGTGTTTTAAGAAGGTCTGTTCTTTCAAATATATTTGCATGTTCAGATCCGTTAAATATTTGGCCGAGATACATATTTAGATATGTATGATACGCTTTAAAATTTCTTGTATATCTGGTTCTTTGTTTATGATTTTACATGTATCTTATGTTTATTAAGTATTATTGAAATTAACTTAACATAAGAAACATGTTTATAAGCTTATAGATACATATTATTTTATCTTGTATCAATTGACTACGGTTAATGCATTTAAACCTATCTTGTGTTGTTTAACTTTTATTGAAATAAGCATTACAATAGATACATGTTATTTCATCCAAGATACATAATGTACTGTCTTGTATATACGGTTACTTGAGTATGCATTAAAATGTGTCTAGTGTTTTTTAAGTATTATTGAAATAAGCAAACAAAAGATAAATGTTTTTAAGCTTAAAGATACACGTTGTATTATCTTGTATAAATTGTTATCTGTTTATGTATTTATATGTATCTTAATCACATCGATTTCCTTCTTTGGAAAAAGTGTTCTGTTTCTGCTTCAATGCATTGATGTTCTGAATGTGAGTTTACTAGTGTAGCCATTCTATATTTGATTCATATTTTGGATTTTGCAAAAGAAGCTTTAGTACAGTCCTTGACATAATACCTATTGCTGATTTTGTGACCAAGCTTACCGCTCGATGTGAACTTTGTGGTGAACGTGCTCCTTTCACCTTGAGTAAGATAGAAGAGACAAGGATGGAGTTGATTGCACGAGCAAAAATATATATGCCCATGTGCCACAAGCACTATGTGAATGGGCAAGTAGTTAAAGAGACTGCTAGATGTATTCTGGAGTCTCAGAAGGTTGAATGCGACTCTATTTTGTAATATCTCAAGCACCACTTGTCTTTGCAATATAATAGGGGTATTGGTGCAACTTTTCATGTATGAAGCTTTGCACTTTCAATAGCTAGGTAGTAAATTGGACATTTGCTTAGAAATGTTATGTAACTATTGTAGTTCCAAGTCTCTCATCTTCCAAAGTCTTTGAGGACAGAGTTGCTCGAGATTGTCTTCTTCTACATTGTCTTGCATATTGATTATATATTCAAAGCTCTATGAAAAACTGAATTTAGATTTTTGATATTGATGATCACATGTTTCCTGCAAAAAGAAATTGAATCTTAAATCAACTTTTATAACCATAAACTGCACAATCGTGTTTGATATGTATCTTTAACAATACTCGTATGTATCTTTCGTATGCTTAAATAGCTAAAAATAAAACATCACAAGACATATAATCATACTCAAATAAGATGTTTCTTAACGTACTGGAAAATAAAATGATAGATACATAAACAGCACAATCGTGTACAATATGTATCTTTAACAATACTCATATGTATCTTTCGTATGTTCATATGGTAAAACTAAAATATCATAAGATACATAATTATACTAAAATAGGATGTTACAAAAATAAGATGATTCTTAACGTACTGGAAAACAAAATGATAGATACATAAACTGCACAATCGTGTACAAAATATATTTTTAACAATACTCATATGTATCTTTCGTTTATTTATATAGCTAAAACTAAAACATCACAAGATACATAATTATACTCAAATTTAGCACTATATATACAAGAACACGAAAAATGTATCATGAACACAAAAAAGTTATTTATCTCGGTTATATTAACATAACTAAAAATAGATACGTCTAAAAACTTATCAATTTAAAGTTAAATACATAATTCATTAAACTAGAGACAATTAACAAAAACTAATACGTTAAACAAGATACATACCTTTTCTTGTCTGATCTTTTCGTATAGAAGTTGAAGGAATACTCAATTGCATTATGAATCAACAAAGGTGTCGCATTACCATCAACTATGTAATGATTCCATCACTTTTATAACCCTCGTAATTTGTATCTCTAATCCAAACTCCAGAATGTCATAACAGTACAAAAATATTCATTACAAGTACGTCAAAGAAAATCAACAAACGTGAAAAAAAAGTTGGAGTTTTCTGGAAAGTGATAATGGAAGATATTTGGTTTAAGAATATGGAATAAGAAACAAATATCCTTTTTCGTGGGATTTTATTGAGCAATTACTATTATTAGTTATCTTAATTGGAACATTTAAGAAAATTTAACCGTTACAAGCCTTATTTTAAGCTAATTAGTTTACTAACTATATGTATCTCAATGATGTATCTAACGTTAATTAAATGTATCTTCAACGGCTAAATATTGAGATTTTATGAAATTAAAAAATGTTGGAATTTTAGGTAAATATTGGCAAACATGTCGGGATATAGGTAAATTGCACTAACAAAAATTACATAAATGAACAACTTATATTTCTAAATTACTAAAAATCCCCCCACTTCTAAAATATTACTTAAATCCCAACATTTATAATTTTTTGGTAAAGTTGAGAGTACAAGTTTACGTCTCCTTTTCTCCTCCCGGATTCACATAGAAATGTAAATTTATACTAATGGTGGACAATCATTAAAATAGTAAGCTCAAGAAATTAGGAACAACCCATATGATAATCCAAAAAGAAACTATGAATAAAAATATTAAATAGTACTCATGTTCTTAGCCTCAACCCTAGAAAGGGGGTGTTTAGCTACTCATGTACGAATTAACCCTCCAAAATAAGTAACAAATCATACCCAAATCAATCTTTGAAATAACGAAATTCAAAAGAATGTTTATGAACCCTAAAGGAGAGAAATTTCTGTTTTTCCGCCGCTGCTCTGCTTGACAAAAGTCCCCCACATTATCTTGGATTTTTCCTTTTATAGTTGGGACAAAAATACTTAAAATATTCCCGATTTGTCCACCCGGCGCGTCGCGCCATGACTAAGATTGCTATTTTCCATTAAAATCTGAGAAATCGCAGAGCTCAAGTATTCCCCAACAATTGTAAAATGCACCTTCACGGCAACAAGCCACTATCGCAGTGAGCCACAGGATTGGGACAATTGTGAAATGATCATCCTCAGCGATGTGCTAAACCTTTAGGTCACCAAATATGATAAACTAACTTTCTCCACGACACGGGGGTTTCGCAAACCTTCACTGGAATTCGACCATCGCTATTTTGTTGCTCATCGCGACGCAGAGTATCTTCAAATGAGGATTTCTACTTCTCAACTTCCCTTTTCTAGCTTAATTTCAGTCCCTTGCACTCCTTGACTATTTTCATATCCTCGTTGTATCCAATTATACACAATTCTTCATGATTTTGTACCTGAAAGTACTAATCATATCCATTAGGCACAAGACGGAATAAAAGTTGAATTATACTTAAGAATTCATACAAAAGTTCTTAAACTAAGTTCAAATCTGGGTGCATAATGGTACTTTGAGTATATAAATATGTCGAAGATCACCACCCCACACTTAAAAAATTGTTCATCCTCGAACACATGAATTCAAAAACATAATTCCTTCCTCTTTTCATCACAACCTCAAAGTTATGCGGCCATGAGCACTTACACTTTGCAATAACGAATTCTTACATCATTTTGTCAAAGCAGTTGAGCTCAAGAAACATTTTAGGACAAATTCTTCTCTCTTCAATAATGAATTTCTAACATGTTGGCAAACTCAATTAAGGAAACACAATAAGTAATCTGGCTTTTATCCGCCTGCATCGTTACTCAAGGAAACTTCCCTATATTTACTCAAAATGGTAACTATGCAACAATAGGGGAGTATCAAATCAAATCGCTCACTCTCAACAAAAAATTTCCTACATGCTAGTGAATGAACCATAAGCTTGTCCTTAGTGTTCTACTCTACTAATAGTCAGATGTTTGGGTGAAGGATCAACTAGATTTTTTTCTGGTTGTAATAAAGGCTTAGGGACAGGTAAGTACTATTTACAGGAATAGTGACTATTGCTCCTAAGCATTTAAATACAAGAACTATCAATTTACTCTGTTTTCCAACACCAATTTATCCTTATATTTCTCCCCATATTTTTATTTGTCAACACCTTTTTCAATTAGCTTTATTTTCTCACACTAGGTTGGGAGTATTTGTCATCTCTTCCATATTCTTGCTACGCACCCCTATTATATCCACCCTTAACTTAAGCTTATAGGCCTTCATCAAGGTGTACATTATCCAACTGGACCAGGGCCTAAACAGGTTCATTGTAACATTTCTATTTACTAACTCCCACTTAACCCAGCATTATCAAACATCAATAAAAACTACTTAGGGCATCACTGATTACCTTCCTTTCTCATTTTTGCTCTTAATCTTCTCTTAATCTTATATTAAAAATGCTCAGAAACTTATTTGGATCAAATTACGATTCAGCAAAGAAAGGGTAAGGTTTCATAACATGCTACCAAAGAAATAGGCTTAAGGCTCAAAGGGGCTGACTAAGATTATGCACCAAGGGAGGGCTTTTAAAGTTAAAAACAAGGCTGTCAAAGAATTGCCTACATCACTTCCTGCACCCAACACCCTTTATTTCGCTTTGTAAACACACCGGGCAAGTTCTAGTCATTTCTATTCATGTAGAATATATACTAATCCTCACACTCACATTGCATGTACGGAATCAACCAGGTTCCCAATCATGTTCTTTATTGAATTCAAAACTAAGCCAACACACCAAATTTCATTTATTGAGATGGAATCCTCAGTACTTAAAATAAAAACTCTTATGCTAGAGTTAGTTTCAATTATTACAAAGGTGGCCCATTTCACACACTCCTCTAAGATAGTGATTAAGTTCTCCTAAATTTCTTTACTTCGTATGACCAATCCCCTTAAGACGGTCGTTATCCATCTATCATAGGGGATGGCAACTAACTATGACTGTTTATTCATAATTACAAAAGAGGGCAAAAGCAAATGTAACTACTTGAAGCTAAATCTTGCCAATAAGGGAGAAAATAACAATAACATAATACTTTCAACTGAAACGACATGTGATAATGCCACAGAGGGAAAATTGCAATCCATAAAATAAAAGTTACTAACTATTATAGACCAATGTTTCGAATAGCTAATACTTCAAACCAACATAGCAAAACAAAAAAAAAAACATTGTTCAGTCAAATAACAGAAAAATGCAAGAGAATATGAACCCACCATTCCACACTTAAAATAAAGCACTGTCCCAGTGCTTCCAATTAAGCTTATGGTAGGGTGGCAGTATACTTCCTGATCAATCAAAAGGGACTATAGTAGACATGTCCATGTCTTCCCCATCATCGCCATCATCATCAGCTTCATTATCATCAGATTGCTCTTCCTTATCAGAATCCATGTCGAAATTCCTATACCTGTGTTCTTTATCTGTGGGTACATCATCATCAACAGGCTCCACAAAATCTGGGCCAATCTTCAACATTGTCCTAGCGTGATGACTAAGTGGATAATCAAGCTCTACAGAGTGGAGCTCCTCTGGTGTAGCAGGCTTGCCTTCACTCCGCGACATCATCATCATAAGGCCGTACAACCTTCCCAGCACCTCATCAGTTCGTGTTTGTCGCTCCATCATCATCAAAATTAGGCCAGATGCTCTATCTGTTCTTCGAGCAGTAGTGATATCCAGAGGATGAGTGATCACCTCAGGTTTATAATCAAGCTTCTCTTCATCCACCCTAAGCCTTCTTACAAATCTAATTACCAAACCACTAAAACTAAAGCTACAACCCACCTGGGTACGTGTTTTCTTCATAGCAAAAAAATGACACGTCCCACATTAATTTCCACCTCAGCACACATGAGGGCGTAAATCAAACACACCCTATCCCGAGTCACCTCAGTCATATGCTTGCCTTGTATTAAGCATGAATACACTATTCGTCCCCACATTCGTGCTTCCTTATTCATTTGAGAGTAGGGAAAAGAAGAATTCAAACCTGTAACTCGATGCCTCGTCCAACGGGCTGAAGATCGCTTTCCACATAACAAATGCCTGATGTGTGCATAAAGAGGAGAAATAATAAACTGTCGCAAGAAATTTGGGTTTGTCTCGGGGATACCCAGCAACTCGTTAATATCAGCAGCGGCGAATCAAATCACCTTCTCTTGAACCTTCAATAAATATTTAGAATGGTTGGGTCCCAATTTGCATAAAATTCTCTGACAAGATGCAGGTTACACTCCGTTGGATGATGAAAAATAAAATTCATATTAAGCGCCTCAATTTGCTAGACCACAGAAGGACACTCTCTTATCAAGCTAGCCCGATCGATGTAGACCTCCAAAATATACTTAGCATCTTATGCTTAGTATACCACTTGTTTCCAGCCTTCCTTACAGCCTTGAAACCAAAATTTTGAACTTGCCCCCGCTGAAGTGGAGGGGCCCTAGGCATCTAGTTAATTGCCCTTCAGACGATCGGCTTCTGTTCCGTGCAGGGGCAGAAAGCCCTGCCTTTGCCTTTCCCTTGCTTGACTGTGCTTCCATTATGCTTGTGATTAAGAAAATGCAATAAACTATGCAAAAAGATTAAACTTAGGATTAGCTGAACTGAACATGCATTATGAGTACCTTCACACCCCACACTTAGTTTGTTAGCCATACACCAACATTAACAACCAAGGTACTCATACTTCCTTTTGCGTAGGCCTAAATATCATATTCACAGACCATATATTCCTCTTCAAGACACATCATCCCTCATCACTTTCGCAGCACAGAGCATCATCACAATGCAAGACTATAAATAAGACCATGTTACTATAAGATCACACATTCTATAATTCTAATCAATCATCCAACATCAGACAACCAGGGTTTATTCACAATGGAACAAAATTATTCCTAACTTCCTACAGATTCTACCCTTACTCCTTTAACTACAATACCCTTCATTCCCCATCCTCTCAAGTAGCATGAAAAATCGTTCACCCCCTAATCCCAACTACAAATATCATTCAAGTGTGCTCTTAGTGATTCAAAGTAATGAGAATTAGGCTAAGATGTCACAAATTGAACTAAATATCAAAAGCAATGCTAAT
Source organism: Capsicum annuum (assembly GCF_002878395.1). Taxonomy (NCBI): domain Eukaryota; kingdom Viridiplantae; phylum Streptophyta; class Magnoliopsida; order Solanales; family Solanaceae; genus Capsicum; species Capsicum annuum. The sequence continues at coordinate 181,989,829 of NC_061117.1, read as the reverse complement.
ATTTTTAACTAGTAGGAGAGGGAAAACAAAATTAAAATTATCAATAAAACACATTCACTACTCACGAATTGTAACAAGAAAGGTAATAAATAAATAAATAAATATGAACTTACCTCAATAATTGAGAGAAGAATGACAGAAAGTGAAAAAGTTTTGAAGTTTTTAGAAGAGGGAGTGAGAAGGCGGCGCCATTTGTAAATAAAAGGGTTTAGGGTTGAGGAGGTTATATTTATAGAGGACGGGTCGAGTTAGGTTAATGACATTTTTATGCTCGATTTAATCCCTCTCCATGATGCGAAATGATCGCGGATACCTACTGGATAAGGCCAATTGCCATTTATCTTCACACCGTGATGCGCTACAATTCGCGTCCATACACTGTAAATTGAAAATTATCAATTGTCCAAGTTTCACATCGCGCTGAATATCACGCACATCCACTGGAATTTGACAATTCTCAATTTACCTCTCTTCGCGTCGCGGTGAATTTCACATACCCTTACTGAAATTTGAAAATTGTCAAATTACCCAGTTCCGCGTCCGCTATTCATCAAACTCAGATTTCTTTTGCAGTTTTCACCTTTTTCTTACCTGAGTAAATCCCCACTTACACAAATCATTTTTGCAAACCTGATCGCTTTCCTTAATTTTGGTAATCTCCTCATTTTACTTCGAAATTCCCTGCACTTAAAAACAAAAACAATAAAAATTGTAAGTAAAAGTGGGTTGCTTCCCACTCAGCGCCTTAGTTTTGGTCGTGGCACGACTCATTTTTTTTATTTTTCTTTTCTTTTTGATTTTACAAGCCAAAAATTAAACTACCTATTACAATACATATGTGGGTTGCCTCCCACATAGCGCCTTAGTTTACATTGGGGCACGACTCTGCTCATCATTACTCCTCAGCGAAAGTGATAGATTTCTTATACTTGTCCGGATGATCCGCCCAATAATGATTTACATGTTGTCCATTTACGAGGAACTTCTTCGTCTTCTCTTTATTCCACAACTCCACAGCTCTATGGGGTGTCATTCGCACCACCTCAAAAGGTCCAGACCATTTTGATCGTAATTTACCTGAAAACAACTTAAGTCGTGAATTAAACAACAACACAAGTTGTTCGGGTTCAAATTCCCTGACTTGAATATTCTTGCCATGCCATCGTTTGGTATTTTCCTTGTAAAGCTTGGCATTTTCATAGGCGTGGAGTCTAAACTCATCTAGCTTATCTAGTTGCAATAACTTTCGTTCTCCTGAGGCATTTATCTCAAAATTCAACTTCTTCACAGCCCAATATGCTCGGTGTTCCAACTCTATAGGAAGGTGACAAGCCTTACCATACACTAAGTGATATGGAGATGTCCCAATAGGCGTTTTGTATGCTGTTCGATATGCCCATAGTGCATCATCTAGCTTCTCCGCCTAATATTTTCTCTGCCCATTCACTGTCTTCTGAAGTATTTGCTTAATCTCACGATTGGATACCTCTACTTGTCCACTCATTTGAGGGTGGTATGCAGTTACCACCTTGTGCCAAACGCCATATTTAGCAAGAAGATTCTTGAACCAGTTGTTGATAAAGTACGTACCTCCATCACTAATTATTGCTCTTGGTGTACCAAATCTAGAAAATATGTTCTTCTTCACAAACTTCAGCACCACTCTTGTATCATTAGTCGTACTCGCCATAGCTTCCACCCATTTAGAGACATAGTCCACTGCAACAAGAATGTACACATTACCTTTCGAAGGTGGGAAGGGGCCTATGAAATCAATCCCCCAAACATCAAAGACTTCTACTTCTAAAATATTATTCAGGGGCATCTCATGATGCCTGGTTATAGTACCCAACCTTTGGCATTGATCACAACTCTTTACAAATACCACTGCATCTCTAAACAGAGTTGGCTAGAAAAAACCTGATTGTAACACTTTTCTCGCAGTCCTCTCACCACCATGATGTCCACCATATAGAGATGAGTGGCAATCTCATAACACCTTGACAAATTCAGCCTCTGGGATACATCTACGAATCACTCCATCTGGACCCTGCTTGAAAAGGCATGGTTCATCCTAAATGTAAGAATGATAATCATGGAGTAATTTCTTTCTTTTTTGTAAGGTGATTTCGGAAGGATACACCCCATAAACTATCAGGTTTACAATTTCAGCATACCATGGAAACTCAACTGCTTCTAATAATAGCAACTTCTCATCAGGAAAGTCTTCCTTGATACTCTGAAATTCATCCACAATATGGTCTCTATTTTTCAGCTGTGACAAGTGATCAACAACCTGATTTTCAGCTCCTTTTCTATCACGCACCTCAAGATTAAATTCTTGAAGTAGCAGAATCCACCTAATTAATCATGGCTTTTCATCCTTTTTGTTCACAAGATACTTAATGACAGCATAGTCTGTATGAACAATGACCTTCATACCAATTAAGTAAGATCAAAACTTATCAAATACATATACCACAACCAATATTTCTTTCTTTGTCACTATGTAGTTGACTTGAGCATCATTCAGTATCTTGCTAGCATAGTAAATCGATCGAAATACCTTTTCTTTTCTTTGACCCAACACTCCTCCCACTGCAATATCACTAGCATCACACATTAGCTCAAAAGATGACTCCCAATCTGGTGCGATCAAAATAGGTGCTTTCTTCAACTTCTTCTTGAGCTTTTCAAAAGCTTCATGGCAATCAGCTCAAAACTCGAACTTGGATTCTTTCTCTAAAAATTTGCACATGGAACTTACGATCTTTGAGAAACCTTGAATAAATCATCTATAAAACCCAGCATGTCCCAAAAAACTTTGCACGTCTTTGACTGTCACTGGATGAGGCAATTTTTCAATTACTTCAACCTTTGCTTTGTCAACTTCCAGCCCTTTGCATGACACTTAATGGCCTAAGACAATTCCTTCCTTAACCATAAAATGGCATTTTCCCCAATTCAACACCAAGTTTATTTATTTGCATCGAGCTAGAACTTTATCTAGATTTTGCAAATATTTTTCAAATGAATTCTCGTACACAGAGAAATCATCCATGAATACCTCCATAAATTCCTCCACCATATCCGAGAATATAGCCATCATAAACCTTTGAAATGTGGCAGGTGTATTACATAATCCAAAGGGCATGCATCTGAAAGCATACGTACCGTATGGACAAGTGAACGTGGTCTTTTCTTGATCTTCCGGTGCTATGCTTATCTAATTATAGCCAGAGTACCCATCCAGAAAACAATAATACTCTTGCTCTGCCAATCTATCCAGTATTTGGTCAATGAAAGGAATTGGATAATGATCTTTACGAGTTGCTTCATTCAACATTCGATAATCTATACATATTCTCCATCCAGTAACTGTACGTGTGGGAACCAACTTGTTATCATCATTCGTCACCATTGTCATTCCTCCCTTCTTTGGTACACAATGCACCAGACTCATCCATTTGCTATCACAAATTAGGTAGACAATACCACTGTCTAACCACTTGATCACCTCTTTCCGGACCACTTCCTTCATAATAGGATTTAACCTCCTTTGTTGCTGCACTCTAGGTTTGTACCCCTCTTTCATATAAATATTGTGTATGTAAAATGCTGTATTGATTCCTAAAATATCAGACATCTGCCAGCCAATCGCTTTTCTTCTTCTTTAAAGAACTGCTACAGCTTTCTTTACCTGTACATCGGATAATCCTGCGAATAAAATAACAGGCAAGGTATCTTGATCACCAAGAAAAACATATTGTAAGTAAAGAGGAAGAACCTTAAGCTCCAAATTAGGAGCTTCTTCAACTGAAGGCCTGGGTGGTGGACCAATTGGTCTAGTCAAAGGCTCGATCAATACTTTATTTGCCTCAATTACAGCCAAATTCATAATCTGGACCACTTCCAATGCTTCCAAATCCCCATGCAGATCATAATTCATTAATGCTCACTTTAATGGATCATCAGACAAGAGCAACTGCCAATCTGAAGTAAGATCAATAATCGATATTGAGGACAACTCCTCATATATGGCTGGCAATTTCAATGCCCTGTACACATCAAAACCTTAACTTTATCATATGCTTGCATTGTCATTTTTTTAGCTGCCACATCAATGAGTGACTGCCCTGTTGCTAAAAAGGGTTGTCCCAAAATAAATGGAACAACTGGATCGGCCTCAAAGTCAAGAATCATAAAATCCAAAGAAAAGATTAAATATCCCACTTGCACCAGTACATCTTCAATAATACAATCTGGTCTAGCAAGTAACCTATCTACCAATTACAACACATTAGTCGTGGATTTGGGACTTCCAAGACCCATCTTCCGGTACCATGGCGTAGGCATGAGATTTATGCTCGCCCCCAAGTAACACAATCCCCGTGCATAAATAGTTTGACCAAAGTTAATCTGCAATGTGAAACTCCCTGGATCCTTCAATTTTGTGGGTAGTTTATTTTGAATTTTAGAAGTGCACTCCTGAGTAAGTGTAACTATAGCATATTCAGTCAACCGGTTCTTATTGGCAACAATATCTTTTAAGTATTTCACATATTTTGGTACACTCTGTAGAATGTCAACAAGAGGGAGGTTTAATTGAACTTGCTTTAAAAGATCTAGAAACTTCTTAAAACTTGCTTCCTCTTGATGCTTTCTTTCCCTTTGAGGAAAGGGCAAGGGGAGAGTCTTCTTCTCTACATGAATCTCTTCACTAGCCTCTTTTTCTTTTAATTCCAGTTCTACCTTCTCTTGCAAACTATCATCAGTGATCTCGGGATTATCCTGCTCCTGAACCATCTCCTTTGTTTGCAGCCCACTCCTCGTTGTCATCGCATTCACTTGTTTAGGATTAGCCTCAGTGTCACTAGGCAATGCTCCTTGTGGCCTTGTATTCTACGATCTTGCGATTTGACCTAACTGCAACTCCAGATTTCTTGTGAGTAATTGTTAACTCTTTAATTTAGCTGCATATTGTGCCTGTTGAGCCTTCATGTCCACTGCAAACTGTGCATTTTGAGCCATCAACTGCTTAAGCATCTTCTCTATATTACTATTTGAGGCTGTCGTCTGATTATTCTGAACCGGCTGTGGACTTGGTTGCACTGTTCCCTTATACTAATTTGTATTTTGTGCCTGATTTCCACCCCATGAGAAATTAGGGTGGTTCCTCCAATTTGGATTATATGTATTGCCAAAATTTTGTTGACCCTGACGATTTGCATTCCCCATATAATTGACTAAATCTGGATTAACAAAACATGCATATGCTTTATGCTCATTTCTTCCATAAACTTCACACCATGCATATACCTGTTGAACTACATTTGTTGTGACTGTTGATTGAGTTGTACCCAACTTTAAGTTGTTAAGTTGAGTAGTCATATGGTTATGCATTGCTGCAATCTGTGATTGTAAAGCAGTGAATTGATCAATCTCCAAAACCTCTGCAACTTTCTTAGGAGCATTCCTCGAGTCTGCATGCCAATTAGGATTACCTTGTGCAATTTGATTCAGCAAGGTATATAATTCTTCATATGTTTTCTCCAAATCTTGACCCCCTGCTGCTGAATTCGAGAGAATTTTTGTATTAGACTCAAGGCCTTCTATAAATGTATGCACCAAAACGTCATTGATTGGTGGTGATGAGGACAACTTCTGAGCATGCCCTTAAATCTCTCCCAAGCTTGGTAGAGATTTTGTCCATCTTTCTGTCTAAAAATCAATATCTCACTCCTTAATTGAGCCATTTTTTGAGATGGAAAAAATCGAATGAGGAACCTTTGAGCACATTCTTCCTATGTAGTGATGGATTGGTATGGTTCAGGAAGTAACCATCTCTTTGCTTTCCCCAGTAGAAAAAAAGGGAAGAGTGTAAATCTGACATAATCAGCACTCACATCTTCAGGAACATATGTGTCTCTTATCTCCATGAAGATTTGTAAATGCTGCTGCGGATCCTCATGTGAAAGTCCCTGAAATTCTCCCACAAATTTCAATAATTGCACCATATTTTGTTTCAATTCCCATCGACCTCCTTGTTCAGGCTTCAGGATACTGTTAGTCACAAGGTGTGTAAGTGGGATTGCCACTTCTCGAACAGGTCTTGCGACTTGTTGAACAGGAATAGCTGGAGCTGGAACATTTCCAATATTTGGATTAGAACCTATAGGATCGAGTCTTTCTACCATCGATTGAGCTCTTCGTCTCTGATGAAAAATCACTTCTGATTCTGTAAAGGGCTCTACTAACTCTTTGTCTCTCGACAGTCCAATATTCAGCTAAACTTGCAAAAATTCAGCCACTAAGATCAAGTTGTTAACACTTAAACTTATGATCAAAAACCAAAAATTAAAGCAATTTACTAATTCTATTTGATCCCCGGCAACGGCGCCAAAAACTTGTTGTGTCTCTACGCACACGCAAGTGTACGTGATCGTGCAAGTAATATAATGATTTAGATAGTTAGATATCATTCCCTCGAGGATCAATAAACTAGAAATTTATTCAATTTTTAGTTCAAGACAATTGAGTATTAAGTGTTTGATTGTATCAAGATTAATATGCTTTTGTAAATAAAATTTAAATTACTAAACAAGAAATAATTTATGATGACTAAAACAAAGTAAGCAACGGTTGTAATCAATAATGTGGATGATTCCAGGGTTGAGGTATTTTGAACAATCATACAATTCTCTATTCTATTCACAGTCTAATTGGTTATCGGGTTGATGGTTCGCAAGGTTTATGCCACAATCTTAGTCTCCCGACCTCAGATCTTCAATCTATTGAATGTTGTAACTACAACTCCCGCAAAGTTACAACAAATATTCTAGATTCATGAAGTTGTCTTCCTGCAAGTGAACCAAGCCAGGTTTCTAGGTGTATCCCCATCCTAGATGCTAATTCAAATCCCTTATTTTATAAAAGAATAATAACCTTGCTCCCTAATTTCTTTGTTCTATCCTATGATTCTCCTCCCGGATTCACATAGAAATATAAATTTATTCTAATGGTGGCCAATCATTAAAATAGTAAGCTCAAGAAATTAGAAACCATCCATATGATAATCCAAAAAAGAAACTATGAATAAGAATATTAAATAGTACTCATGTTCTTAGCCTCAACCCCAGAAAGGGGGTGTTTAGCTACTCATGTATGAATT